>NW_016107913.1:758343-790505 GCF_001604975.1 Cebus imitator | reverse complement strand
CACTGCAACCTCCGCCTCCTGGGTTCAAGCAATTCTCCTTCCTCAGCCTCCCAATACCTGGGACTACAGGCACACGCCACCATGCCTGGCTAATTTTTTGTATTTTTAGTAGAAACGGGTTTTCACCATGTTAGGCAGGATGGCCTCAATCTCCTGACCTTGTGATCCACCCGCCTCAGTCTCCCAAAGTGCTGGGATTACAGGCATGAGCCACGGCACCTGGCCCAATAATTCCACTTCTAGATACAGACCCAAAAGAAATACCCAACCAGATACTTGTCTACCATTGTGCACGAAAGCATTAATCACAATAAACAAACAGTGGAATCAACCCAAGTGTGTGGACAGATGAACAGATAAACAAAACGCAGCATGTACATACTGTGGAATATTATTCAGCCTTACAAAGAGAATGAAATACCTGGTACTTGCTACAACATCAATGAACCTTGAAACATTATGCTAAGTGAAATAAGCTAGACTCAAAGTGACAGATAGTTTATGATTCCACTTATCTGAAGCCCCTAAAATAGATGAATTCACAGAAGCAGAAAGTAGAATGCAGATTACCATGATGCTTGGGTCTGCATCCACCCACCACCAGATATCTCTGCATATTTTCACTTGAGTAATACCAATGACAAGAGGAGGAATGAGTCTTTTATCCTGCCTCTGAAGCCCTCTAAGAGGGCCCTTTTGATATTAACATGAAAAGTCTAAGCTTCCATGCTGAGGGCAGGGGGCGTGGGGACTTCAATGACTATACAGTTTCTGTTTGGGATTATCTACAATTTCTGGTAATAGATAGCAGTGATGCTTGTGTAACATTGTGCACATGCTTAAAGTCACTTAATTATACACTTTAAAATGGTTTAAGTGGCAAATTTTATGTCATGCATATTTCACTACAGTAAAAATAAATAAATTCATAAATAAATGAACTTTGGGAAAAAAAAAAAACAAACAAACCTGGGCTGCATTCCGTCTTTTCCATAGGATCTATGCAGACTGCCTGAATTTTCATGGTTTCTTTTGGGAGGGGGACAGGGGCCAGAATCTTGCGCTGTCATCCAGGCTGGAGTGCAGTGGCATGATCTTGGCTCAGTGCAACCTCTGCTTCCAGGATTCAAGCAATTCTCCTGCCTCAGCTTCCAGAGTAGCTTGGGTTACAGGCGCCTGCCACCACGCCTGGCTCACTTTTGTATTTTTAGTAGAGACAGGGGTTTCACCATGTTGGCCAGGCTGGTCTCAAACTCCTGACTTCAAGTGATCTACTCACCTTAGCCTGCCAAAGTGCTGGGATTACAGGTGTGCGCCACTGCACTCTGCCTGATTTTTCATGCTTTTCTTTGCCCATTTTCAAGTTATTTTCCTCCCAGAGATTGCAAGATAGAGTTCATTTAAATTCTGAAGACATCTTTAGCAGATGAGCAAAGTTTCCCTTCATGTAGGTAACACTTTGATCTTCAAGGTACTCATGGTTAAAAGAACATCTACATTTCAGAACTAAAATAAGATGAAAATTACTGATTATTTATGTAACCTTAGCACGAAAAATAGGCCTCTGATGTTACAGACTTCACAGTATGATTTATTCATTAATCTGAATATATGTGTGCATGTGTCTCTGTGCATACATCTCAACTTAGTGTAGCTTTTAACAAAAATTCAAAATCACCTTTACCATGAAAACAAGGTTATGCTTTGGTTTTCATAAAAGCTCTTTACGGTCTAAGTGTAACATTACAATATTTGTAATTTAAAGTATTGTCTTAAAAAGTGCATTTTGGTGAGACCTAGAAAATGGTCACTTAAAACTGAAAGTAAATACAATGCTGTGTTGACAGGTAGGAGCTGCTGCCTCTTTGCATCTCCCTCCCACCATGCCCCTTCTCCCACCGATGCCTTAGCTTCTAGCTGAAAAGAGATGTTCTAGTAGCTACTGAGTAGCTCTGGAAGCGCCTCTGTAAGTGCTTGGGCTGTGTTTCTGTTAAAAAATGTCTAACAGAGGTTTTGGGAAAATGTATCCTAAGGGAATAAGAGAGTAAATTATTTTGTGAATGAGGCTCCGGGCTGACTCATTGTGTATATTGTTGTAAAAATGTGTAACTGGAATTAGTATGTTGCATATTTGAACTGTAAGCCCTTACAGAGTATTTTTTTAAATCCCTCTAACATTCAAATGTTTTACTGTATAAGTGATGTCTTGTTGGTTGGCAAGTTAAAAATCTTTTTCAGGTTCCTTGGTTGCACCTCAGCAGGAATAACTGATAAGTCCCAAATATTTGAGAACCCTCCTCCTTTCAAGGGTGATGAGAACAAAGAAAGGGGAACAAACCACACCCCTGTCTCAGAACAGGGATTTCTTAAACTTAACCAATGAGCATTTTTTAAACTTATTCGGGCTGCAGACTTCTTAGATATCATAAGTTTGGGATCAGGAATTCCTTAAAGTTGACCAACAAGCACTTTTTAAACTTTTTCTGGCTGCAGACTACTTAGATGTCAAAAGTTTCCTTGATGTTACGTACAACACTCTTGCCACCATGAACAAGGGGAAAACTCCTAAGGAGACTGACAAGTCCTTCAATATCAAAATGACTTTATGGAAGAGAAGAAAGCCCAGGTGCACTGAGAGAACAGTGGTGTGATGAGAAGCAAAATGTGTCTGACACTGTAATACTATAAAGATAGTTGCAAACACTAGTTGTACTGCCCTGTTTATAGCTGCTAGTGTTAGACAAATGCAGCAGCAAATCAATTCTATTAGCAGAATATTGTCCTCATTGCATGAGTGGTCTGAGTAGTTTCCAAGTGTACAGCTAAGTTTCTTCCAGTATGATTGAAAGTTTCTTTTTCTTTTCTTTTTTTTTTTTTTTTTTTTTNTTTTTTTTTTTGCTCTTAATAAGACTAAATTGTGGGTTCTCTATTTTAAAAAAATAAATGAAAGAAAAAATTTAAACACTCCCAGTTTGTAGATGACATGATTTTCTGAGTAGAACTAGTTAAGTAAGTTCAGCAAGTTTTTAGGATATAAGATCAACACACAAAATCATACTAACAACAGACATGTGGAGATGGACTTTAAAACACAATATGATTTAAAACTCTTTCAAAGAAAAGGAAATATTTAGGTACAAAATTATGTATAAATTTAACAAAATATGTGAAAGATCTGTATCCTAAAATGTAGAAAACACTGATGAAAGGAATCAAAGAAGACCTAAATAAATGGATACAGATCATGTAAACGAATTGGAAATTTGAACATATTTAAAGATGTTTTTCAACATATTTAAATTTCAACATATTTAAAGAACACCCTCAAATATCATCATCCTCCAGAGCCACAGATGGAAAGTGGGGTACATGTTGACTATGTCTGAGGGCCCAAAACTACAAGGTCAATAGTGGTAGAGACGGCCAGCTGTCCACCAAAATACCATGCTTTTCCTGCCATAGTTTGGAGTTATTGCTGTGATGAGGCTATATAACCAGGGGCTGAGATTCCAAGTACCCCTTACATCTAGTCGAGGGTATGTGACTAATTCTTGAAACTTACTTAAAACTTACAAAGTTTTAAGTTTCAAAAAAAATAAATAAATAAAGATGTCAATTTCTCAAAAGTTGATCTATATAATATTTATCACAGTCCCAACAAAGTGTTTTGAAGACATAAACAAGTTTATTGTAAAATATATATGGAAAGACACAGGGACAAAAATTGTTTCCAAAAATAGTGAAAGAGTAAAGTGGAAGGAATCCCTGTGCCTGGTGCTACTATATGTCTACAGGAAACAATGCAACCTGTTGCTGGCAGAGCAGAGACACGTAGACCAAAGGAACGGAGTAGAAAATCCAAAAATAGACCCACACAATTATACCCAATGAATCTGTAAAAACAATTAAATGGAGGAAGGATAACCTTTCAATAAATTGTGTTGGGACAATTATTATGCATCCATGGATAAAACAATGAACTTTACATTCAACCTCAGTCCTTACCAAAAATGAACAATTCTCCCAGGCTGGAGGGCAATGGGGCCATCTTGGCTCACTACAACCTCTGCTTCCCAGGTTTAAGCAATTCTCCTGCGTCAGCCTCCCAAGTAGCTGCAATTCCCAAGGAATTGCAGGCATCCACCACCACGCAGAGCCATTTTTAGTAGAGACAGGGTTTCACCATGTTGGCCAGGCTGATCTCTAACTCCTGACCTCAGGTGATCTGCCCTCCTTGGCCTCCCAAAGTTCTAGGATTATAGGCATGAGCTACTGCACCCAGCCTAAAACTATAAATTTTTTAGAAAAATAAACATAGGAGAAAGTCTTCAGTACTTAAGACTAGCTGGTGTTTATAAAATAGATGGTGCTTTCATAAAATTATATGGTGTTTTTTAATAAAATAAACACAGATCTGTCATACAACCCACCAATAAAAGTTTTAGGCATTACAGTGTTACAGAGAAATGAAAATTTATGTTCACATGAAAACGTGTACAGTTGTTCATAGTGGCTTTATTCGTATTAACCAAAAGCTGGAGATAATCCAAATGCTTTCCCACGGTGAATGGTTAAACAAACTGTGATAAGTTCATAGAATTATCTTTCCTTTGAGATACCAATCCTGAAACTATAAACACATTTCTGAAAACCTAATCAATAAATGTATCACTTTTTTGTTGTTTGTGCTGCCTATTTAAGGAAGTAAAATGAAGATAACGTTTGCCCTCCTTTACCTATGGTCGTCTGATAAGCCCTTAATAGAAGTCAGCTTTCAGTATGACGGGCTATCCATCTCCAGATACCCTATGAATGAATGAGTGAGCTGTGCATCTGGAATGCCATGGATGTGGGTTTTGGACTGAGCGGAATGTTGATCTGGTTTAAAATGGATCTTTAAAATTTACTTTACTTTTAAGCTTTTGTGATTCAGAACGCCTGAAAAAGTTAATGTGTGCTTCTGTATTTGTCTGTGTTTACACAGATACGAATAATGTGAAATATTTTCTAAGCTTTTGGAAAATTTTATGTGTTTCCATAGTCTTTATAATTCCAGTTCTCAAGTTCCAGTTCATCCAGAGTTGTATGTCATCTGTATTGGCCAAAAGCACTGTTGAATGAAAAACAGTGTGGGGGTTCCTCAAAAACTAAAAATATAACTACCATATGATCCAACAACCCCACAGATCCAAAATAAAGAAAAATCACAATATCAAAGAGGTATCTATACTCCCATGTTTATCACAGCACTATTCGCAATAGCTGAAATATAGAATCAAGCTAATTCATCAATGGATGAATGAATAAACAAAATGCAATAGATATGCACAATGAAATGCTACTAGGCCATAAAGAAAATAATGGAATCCTGACATTTACAGTAACATGGATGGAACTGGAGGACGTTATTTCAAGTGAAATAAACCAGGCACAGAAAGACAAATATCACACAATCTCATTTATATGTGAGAGCTAAAAAGTTGATCTCATGGAGATAGAGACTAGAATCATGGTTACCAAAGGCTGGGAAGGGGAGGAGGGAGATGAAGAGATACTGGTTAAGAGGTACAAAAATATGGTTTGATAAGTAAGTTCTAGTGTTTGATAACACAGTAGAGTGATTAGAGTAAACAATAATTTATTTTATATTTCAGAATACCTAGAAGAGAAGATTAGGAATTTTCTCAACACAAAGAAATAATAAATATTTGAGATGATGGATACCCCAACTGCCCTGATTTGATCTTTATACATTGTATGCATGTATGATAGTGTCACATGCATCTCATAAATATGTATGTACAACTATTGTGTATCAATTAAAAATAATTTTTAAAAGAAAAAAATAGTCCAATTGAGTTGAATAAGACTGACTTTTTAAGAAAAATGTTTTTACCTGAACTGAGGTTCACTGTCCTATTTAAAACTGATCATAATAGTCATAACCATTTAGGTGTTAATACCAAGGCTTCCAAAGACTAACCAGAGAAAATACATCCCATCAGATAGAAACTAAGAATTAGCTATGTATTGTATGCTCTAAATTATGACTATGGCAATCATCAGAATTCTGACTTTCATTAATTTTTCTTTAGGATTACTTGCTATAAGGCTTATGGAAAAAATTATATTATTTTTAGGAGCAATCCAACATTTTATTAATAATATTTTTACTTGTCATTCAGAGGGGTACAATTAAATTTATCTTGACCTTTAAAGTAAAAATTAAATGCCTTCCTAGTTTATAAAAGAAAATGCTGAAATACATATATAGTGGAAACCACATTGCTAAGCAAAGAAAAGTCCTATATTGATCCAAAATGTCCTATATTGATGTTCCCATAGATGGAACGTCATTCCAATGTGAGCAGGCTGTGCTTCCTGTCCATCAAATGTAGTACAGTACATCAAATGCTACCAGTTGCCAGCAGATGTGCTGGGAGGAAAGATTATAATATTCATAGAAGATTATTTTTAGAAACTCAAACTTTTAAAATTTGATTGGAATATTTGCTAGACAACATGTTTACAATTATATATTTATAATTATATTTCAAATTCAAGCATCAGTAGTGGTTTCCTTGCCTTTTACCAAGGAGTAACACCTATTTGTGTTACTGGATTCATTGTAAACATACCCATCTGCAGTGGTTTGTGGAGTTTGAATCGGCAGTTATGAGAATGAGCAGAATTAGGTCTCTAGATTTCCTTGTTTCCAGTTTTAATGTTTAGTGGAGTTTCTTGTTGGAGGACAAACTCAAAGTCAGGAGATACTGGTGTTTGGCGGATCTGCCAGTAATCTGTTACCTGGCATTGGTAAGTTGTGTGTTTTTTGTAACTCAGACTTTCTTATCTGTACAAAGTCTAACAACAACAACAACAAAATTATTGACATTAATCCAGTGACCTGAGTGGGCATGAACACTGAGCCAAACACTTTACATCTTTAAAATTATTTAACTATTCAAACAACCCTAGCAGACAGGTACCATATTTATCCCTCTTATACACATAAGGACACAGAGACCCGGGATCTTGAGTAGCTGGTAAGAGATTATAGGGCAAGATTCAGAGGCTGTTAATATTTACTAAGTGCCTGCAGAGTGTTGGGCCCTGTGTAGGAGTTTCATATACATTCCTTTATAACACTATGGCTAGCTCTTACTATTCAAATTTTACAAGTTAGGAAACTAACGATTAGTATTACTTACTCAAAAACAACAGTGGGTGAGTGGGGAAATTGGAATTCATATCCAGATGTCTCTGAATACAGAAACCATATTCTCTACCCCACACTTTTTTGCCCCTTCATAACTTCATCTGTGTGAATGGCCAGGTGTAATGGATTATGCAGCTGCCTGAAGCGCTCTGGTCTTGTGTTCAGTGCACAGGATGGACACATTCATTCAAAATCTTCCTGTCCATTCCACGGCTGTGTCTCATCTCTAGCCGGCAGAAATCCATTTTTAGTGGCTGGTAAGTCACTAAATTTACTCTTTGTCCCCAAAATGACCATCACTGCATATTTAAATAAATTTTATTTCTAGATGCCTGATTCATTTCAAATCTATATAAATTATTAGTTTCTTATGAACAATTAGATATAGAGTTTGCATGTGTTGGCGACTTTTCTATTAGTGAACCTGTGAAATCCTATCGCTCAGTATGACATCGCTGAAAATTAAGGGATTCACAATCTTTGCTGACTTGGGTTCCAAGTCTGGGTCAACTATTTGCTGTATGACATTGGCAATAGTACTTAACCTCTAAGAGATTCCATCTGTTTTTCTATTAAAAGAGTGAAATAATATTTATCTGAAAGGATCTAGTATATTAATTTAGATGTACGCCCATTAACAAACGCATTTCTTTATGTAAATTGGTAATCTATATTTGCTTCTGTTTATTCATTTACTTTAACCACAAGGAAAATATTCAGACCCAGTGACATATAATAGGCACTCAAATAATGTCCGGTGAAAAAAATGAATATAACTTCTGTCAAATTATTTCTAAAAAAAAAAGTGTAACTTATTTAGAAAATCTCAAACCTACATTAAGGACCTTGTATTTTAGCGTTTTCAGCACTTTTACTGAGAGTGAATAGAGACTATTCCTGATTGGGAAAGGCATAACATAGATAAAGAGACCCACAAAATTGGAGTCAGATCTGTGTTATTGGTGAGTTGTTTGAATACTCCATTCCTGTTCTCTATCTATAAATAGAAATAATAAAAACATGTATCCTTAAATTCCGTTTCAATTTTTCAACTATAAAATCAAGTGCTAAATAGACACAGTTAGCAATTATAATGCTGTAGAGAGATGTTTCAGTAATTTCTAGTCCTCTTCCAACTTTGCACCATTTTGCAAACATCCTCATGTTAAAGGTTGCAGTTCCTTCCAATTTCTTACTACCGTGGCATGCTCATAAATGCTTGGAATCCCATTTGAATAGGATTTGGGACAGTGTCAGTTGTTAAGCTGACCATTTATTTATTTATTTTTTAATTTTTTTTTGAGACGGAGTTTCGCTCTTGTTACCCAGGCTGGAGTGCAATGGCACGATCTCGGCCCACCGCAACCTCCGCCTCCTGGGGTCAGGCAATTCTCCTGCCTCAGCCTCCTGAGTAGCTGGGATTACAGGCACGCGCCACCATGCCCAGCTAATTTTTTGTAGTTTTAGTAGAGACGGGGCTTCACCGTGTTAACCAGGATGGTCTCGATCTCTTGACCTCGTGATCCACCCGCCTCGGCCTCCCAAAGTGCTGGGATTACAGGCGTGAGCCACCGCGCCGGGCATGACCATTTATTTTTAAGAGTCTATCCTGTTTAATGCCACAAGATACATTTCTAAGTGTTCTGAACTACATCATTTAAATCTTCTCATATCCTGTTTTTAAAAAAGTAGTAACTTGGATGAAGCCACTTGGTCAATATTTTTTAAGGCCTGTAATTTTCTGAGCCCCAGGAGACTTTCCTATCTATTGGACCATTTGAATTTCATTTTTATGTTTTGTAGGTGTTTTTGGTAACTCCCTTTCTATTGCATTCTGCGATTTTTAATGTATCCATTTAGGGAATTGTTCTCAAAGAATTTGAGTTGAAAGTGAATACTATATATTCATAAAATATATGTTATTTATAACTTAGCATTAAATCAAATATGTACAATTCAAGTCGCTGGCACAGAATCACTTATTTGCTTAAATGTCGTACAAGTATATCATGTTTTAAATCTCTAACAAACATGACTTCATAATATTTAACTACAAGTTTATATAATACGAATGCTTATATGATGGCTAGAAAACAAAAATTTTCATTCTTACCCTTTTTAAATTGCTATTTTGTCTTCTCCTTTTAACTGAGACTTGATACAGTTTCACTTGAATGCTCCTATATTCAGGGGAATTTCAGAGTTACAGTGACACTGCTCTATGTGGAGTTGCCCCATCAGTTAAATGCAGGATCGTGACAATGAGCAATAAGGAGGATCTGATGCCACTCCATCACAAGAAGTCCTTGATATGGTTTGTCTATGTCCCCACTCAAATCTCATCTTGAATTGTAGCTCTCATAATTCCCACATATTGTGGAAGGGACTCAGTGGGAAATAACTGAATCACAGAGGCGGTTTCCCTCATACGGTTCTTGTGTTCATGAATAAGTCTCATGAGATCTGATGGTTTTATAAGGGAAAACCCTTTTCACTTGGTTCTCATTCCCTCTTTGCCTGCCGCCATGTAAGACATCCCTTGCTCTTCCACCATGATTCTGAGGCCTCCTCAGCCATGTGAAACTGTTGGTCAATTAAACCTCTTTCTTTTATAAGAAAGAAAGTCACCAGTGTGTCTTTATCAGCAGTGTGAAAACAGACTAATACACTCCTCCATGGGAAGAAACTTTGAGGGGCTTTGGAGAACAGAGAAGGAGAGGAGGGTGACCAGCAAGGAGGCACTAGTGCCTGCATTTGGAGGCAAATCTCACAGGCATTTGTCACAGTCAGATATTAAATTACATTATATTATTTTAAATGTAAGCAGTTGATAATTACACCAACTAGAAGCTACTGCTGCTTTTAGAAACAGGCAATAAATGATTAACTCTGAAGTAATGTACTGTTCAGAAGCAGAGCAGATGTACATAAACCTAAACACTAAGAGCTGGGTCTGTGACACTGAAAAAACTCGACTTTGGCACTCCCTGAGAGAGGGAGTGCTATTAATGATGTGGAAGTGTTTTTGCTAAAAGAGAAGGATTAACATTCATGCCATCATTCAAATTGTTCTTCTTAAGATATTTTATATTTATATTATAAAATATGTCCTGTATCTGATTTTATCATTTTACTTCATTCATTAAAATTATGCAAGTGGCAGGCTAGGAAACTCCAGGGCCATATTTTCACATAAAAACGTCAAATAAAAATATACATAGACCAAAGTAGTTTTGTAAGAACTCTTAAAATTGGCCAAGAAGCTGCAGCGACAAAGCAAATGCCTAATTGAAGAAAAAGCTACACTAGAAGCAGTACAAAGTTTCATGGCATTTTTCTTGCCCTTAACCTGCCTCCTCCTCAACATAATGTGGTGTGATGAGGAGGAATTTGCCCAATCCAAGTTCCTGCCTCAAGCTGGAAGAGGAAGAGAGGAGCTTATCTGGAGATTGACTAGAAGACTAATTCTGTCTTGCCTGATTGAAAAAGCTGATGGGAATGGTGCCATAGTTTGAATAGCATGTTCAAAGTCATTTAAAGCAGGCACCACGGTGACTAAGAGCCATAGAAGATCAGAAGACCCACTGGTGGCACAGATTATAGGCAAAGAAATACAATAAAAATTCTAAGGCCTCTAAGAAGAAGCAGTGATATGCCTCTTTGGGAAATTAAGACATTTAAAGCAGCCTTGTATATGAGGAACTGGAACAAAAGCGTACACACAAGCCAAGGAAAGATACATCTCCAGTAAACGTATGAAAGGCGCCTGTACCTTTATGCCAGGATGATTAGTAAAGGTCTTCCTCTGCACAGTCCACATAAAGCTAGGAGACAAGTCTACTTTTCTCAGATGCTCAATTTTCAACAAAAGATCACAAGGCATACAAAGAAACAGGAAAACATAGCCCCCTCAAAGGAACAAAATAAATCTCCAGAAACTGATCCTAAAGGACAGCAGACCTTGGGCTTATCTGAGAAAGATGTTCAAACAACTGTCTAAAGTATGCTCAATGAGCTCAAGGAGAACTTGAACAGACATATAAGCAAACTCAGGAAGGTATTTTATGAACAACATGAGAATATCAACAAAGAGATAATTTTTAAGTCACAACAAACAAACATTCTGAACCTGAGAAACAGAACTTCGTTGAAAATTTTACTAAATGGAGACTTGATCAGCAAGAAGAAAGAATTAGTAAACTTGAATATATGTCATTTGTAATTGTTGGAATTGAAGTGCAAAAAGAAAAAAGAATGTGTAAAAGTGAACAGAGCCTAAGGGACGTATGGGACATTGTCAAGTGAACCATATGCATTATGGAAGTACCATAAGAAGAAGAGAGACATAAAGAGACGGGGAGCTTATCTGAAGAAACAATGAATGAAAACTTCCCAAACATGAGGAAAGAAATGAATATACAGGCCAGACACGGTGGCTCATGCCTATAATCCTAGCACTTTGGGAGGCTGAGGCGGGTGGATCACCTGAGGTCTGGAGTTCAAGAAGAGCCTGGCCAACATGGTAAAACCCCGTCTCTACCAAAAACACAAGAAAAAGTTAGCCATGCATGGTGGTGTGTGCCTGTAGTCCCAGCTACTCAGGAGGCTGCAGCATGATCTCAGCTCCAACCCCTGCCTCCTGGATTCAAGAATTGCTTGACCCAGGAGATGGAGGTTGCAGTGAGCTGAGATCGTGTCACTGCACTCCAGCTTCAGTGACAGAGCAAGACTCTGTTTCACAAGAAAAAAAAAAAAAGAAAGAAAGAAATGAATATACGAATGCAAGAAGCTCAGTGATTTTTAAATAGGCTGAATCCACAAAGATCCACACTAAGACATGTTATAATCAAATTGTCAAAAGTCAAAGAGAATCTCAAAAGCAGCAAGAGAAAAGTGACTGAATATGTGTAAGAAAATCTATAAGATTAATAGTGGATTTCTCATTAGAAAATTTTAGGCCAAAAGGCAGTGGGATGATATATTTAATTGATTTTTTAAAATCCTGTCAACTGAAAATACTAATATTCAGCAAAGCCCTTCTTCAAAAAAATGAAGAGAAGAAAGACATTTCTAGATAAAAAGTGAGGAGTTTGTTACTGTTGGGAAAGGCAGTCTTCTGCATGCAATCTTTTGACCCTCACTTATCCATGTGACAATGAACCTAGGGACTGGACCACTTATTTACCAAAAGAATAAAGAGCCTTCATAACCTGTACTGGGATTATCCTGTGTGTGGGAATATCTTAGCCTGTTTCAGACTCAATGTGTATTCCTTTGTTCAGCTTAAAATTGTACATACTACAGCACCTAGCCAAACCTGATACTATATTTGCTCCTTGCAGGGAGGGGAGGGGTCCTTCGGTAGCACAAGAGAGGTGTGTACAGATAAGTTGTCCTGTGTCAGCTGCTGGGCAGGACCTGCTGGCCATGGGAGACCCATGCCCGCTATTGGAGCTGATCATGCTCTGCCTCTACTCTAAGTGAGTAAAACATTAATCTATTCAGTGATTTGCTGTGCCATGTTTCCAATAGCAAGATGCAGTAGGAAGAAGTGTCAGGGTTTTCACTCCTGGTGATAGATAATTGATATCACTTGCTTAATAGTAGCCACTAGACCTTCCTGAGTAGAAATGTTAAAAGAAGTCCTTCAACTTGAAACAAAGGACACTAGGCAGTAACTTCAAGCCATATAAAAATATAAATTAATATATCAACAAATATTTAAAAATTGTGTTATAATTTTCATTTGTAATGCCACTTTTAATTATTAATCAGGATTTAAAAATGTACAAGTATAACTATAAATCTGTATCAATGGTTACACAATATAGGAAGATATCATTTGTGACATAACAAAGTGGGAGTGTAAAGAGAGTTATAAAGGAGGAGAGTTTTTGGATGTGATTGAAGTTAAGCTGCTATCAGTTTAAAACTGATTGTTTTAACTTAACTGTTTTATGTAATCCCCATGGTAACACAAAAGATACATCTAGAGAATGTACACAAAGAGAAATAAGAAGAAAATTAAAGAAATGTCACTGAAAAATCAACTGAACACAAAGGAAGGTAGTAAGGGAGGAAATAAAGGGAAAAAAAACACTAAAAGACATAGAAAAAAATAGCAAAATGGCAATAGTAACTCTAATTATAAGTTATATTTTGGGAGACTGGATAAAAAAAAGATGCGATTATATACTATCTACACAAGACTTGTTATAAATCTGAGGACACGCATTGGGGAAGGAAAAGAATGGAGAAAAGATAATTCATGCAAATACTAAAAAGAGAGCAGGGAGTGGCTATGATATTGGATAAAAGAGATGTTAAGTTGGAAACTGTCACAAGAAAGAAAGAAGGACACTATACAATGACAAAAGGGTCTATTCACCAAGAAGATATAACATCATATAGATATATAAACATAGATATTATATATATATATATATATATATATTGAGCATCAGAGCTTGTAAATGTGTGAAATCAACATTGACATAATTGAAAGGAAGAAAATACTGATCTACAATAATTATAGGGACTTTAATATCACAATTTCAATAATTGACTAAACATCCAGTGAAAAGATCAGTAAAGAAACAGAGGATTTGAACAACATTATAGACCAACTGAAACTAATACACATATACAAAACGCTTTACCCAACAACAATAGAATATACAGTTTTTCTCAAGTATACATGGAGCATAATTCAGGACAGACCATATGCTAAGCCCTCAAAAAAGTCTTAATACAGTTAAAAGGTTAAAATCATCAAGGTATTTTTTTTATTACGATGGAATGAAACTAGAAATCAATAGCAGGAGGAAAACTGGAAAGTCTACAAATATGTGGAAATTAAACAACAAACCCTTAAGTAATGATAGGTCAAACAAAAAAACACAAGGAAAATTAGAAAACATATTGAGAGAAATGAAAATGTAAACACAATGTATTGAAATTTGTGGGGTGCTGAAAAAGTAAGGAATTTTATAACTGTAGATGTTTATACTATAAAAGAACTAAATCAACAACCCACCTTTATTCCTTAAGGAACTAGAAAAAGAAGCTAAAATGAGAAACGAAAGAGGAGACATTACAATTGATTTTACCAAAATAAAAAAGATTATGAAAAATTAATAGGAACAGTTATACACCAATATATTGTTTAACGTGGATGAAATGGATAAATTCCTAGAAATACAGTCTACCAAGACAAAATTAAGATGAAATAGAAAACTTTAATAGATCTATGAGAAGAGATCAAAGCAGTTATCAAAAATCTCTCAACAAAGAAAACCTAGGACCAGATGACTTAATTGATGAAGTCTATCAAACATTTAAAGATGTAACGCCAATCCTTCTCAAACTCTCCCAAAATATCGAAGAATAAAGAACACTTTCAAACTCACTCTGTGAGGCCAGTGATACTCTAATACCCCACACAAAGAAACTACAAGAAAATAAAACAAGAGACTGTTTTTCAGGATGAACATTGAGGCAAAAGTCCTCAACAAAATACTGGCAAACAGAATTCAACAGCTAATTAAAAGGGTTATAGACAGTGTTTAAGGGAGATTGATTTCTGGAATGAAAGGATGTTAGACCAAAGAAATATCAGTCAATATAACACACCAAATTAACAGAAATAATGAAGAAATTCACGATTATTTCAATTGATGCAGAAAAAGCACTTGACTAACAACTTGGTCAAAATTCAAAATTTACCAAAATAACACTGAACAAACTAGGAAGAGAAACTACCTCAACTTAATAAAGGTAATAAATAAAACCCCTCAGCTTATATTACACTCAGTGTTCAAAGCCTGAAAGGGTTTTCTCTAAGATCAAGAACAAGGCAAGGATGCCGTTTTGCCAGTCTATTCAACATAGCACTTAGAGTCCTAACCAGAGCAATTGGGCAAGAAGAGGAAATTCAAAAAGCTACCCAAAATGGAAAGGGGAAAATTAAATCATTTCTCTTCTCAGATTATATGATCATATATGTAGAGAACCCTAAAAATATCGCAAAAACCTATTAGAACTAGTACATAAATTTAGCAAAGTTATAGGATACAAAATCAACATGTAAAACTCAATTGTGTTTGTACACACTAACAATGAACAAGGCAAAGGAAATCAATAAAATAATTCCACTTACGATAGCATAAAATAATAAAATACTTAGGGTTAAACACAACAAAGGGGGCAAAAGACATATACTGAAAACTACAGACTTTTTTTTTTTGGCCATTTCAACAATAATGAATATTATTGCCTATTGATATACCTGATTTATGTTTCCTGATTACTCCATAATGGTGTATAGGCTACAAAGAATAGCCATACCATGCTTCATTTCATTAGTTGACTAAAAGTGACAGTTTATTATAGCATTTGGTATGTCTTGTCTCCTCTGTATATATTTTATGATGAGGATCAGCTAAGATTATTTTTTTCCATCCTTTAGTTCTCCTGAAATATGAATCCTATCCTGACTGTCATGCACTATTCTTTTGTAAAATTAGGATAAAATATTCTCTTGTGATTTGCATGTCCTACAGAAATTTATTCTTAAGATACACAGTAGTCTGGTACAACAAATAAAATTTTGTTTACCAGGAAAAAAGTACAATTTACCCAGAATTCCACTACTCCTTACCAAGGATCATCTATTCTTATACTGTTGTAAGACATACTTTCAAACTTTCCCAATATCAAAGAAATTGTCTCACCAACAGCTAAGGTTATATCGTACTGATCTGTAATATTTATTATTTCTAGCTAGAATATATTATCTGAGAGTTTGACATATGTTTGATCTTAAAGAATCACACAGAAAAAGGCTTCTCTTATTGTGTCAAATTTTGAAGTAGGAAAAAGACTTTCAAGGTTGCTTAAAAAAAAAATACCTGCGAGAGGCCGGACCAAGGCTGACCCGCTGCGGCGCGCACGGAGCGGCTGGTGGCGGACTGCCTGGAGAACTGCTCCCGGGAGCCGGCACCCCCGAAACTGCGCGCCTGTGCTGCGCGCCATGGCCGCGGGTGGACGGAAACTCTACCGGGCCCTCTTCTCCGCCTACCTCGGCTACCCCGGGAACTGCGTCGAGCTGGTGGCGAGGATGGCGGAGGCCCTGCTCTCCGACGGTCCCGGCCCCATCTGGGGCAACGTGGTGATGCTCCTGGCCTTCGCGGGGACGCCGCTACAGAGGGGCCGCTGGTGGCCGCCCGGGGGAAGAAGTGGGGCTTCCAGTCGCGGCCTAAGGAGCCGGAGGGCGACGTCGCCCGGGACTGCCAGCGCCCGGTGGCCTTGCTGAGCTCGCGGCTCGTGGGGCAGCACCGTGCCTGGCTGGAGGCTCAGGGCGGCTGGGATGGCTTTTGTTACTTCTTCAGGCCCTCCTACTTGCTGGCATTATGGAGAAAACTGCTGGTCCCGGTTTTCCTGTCATGGGTGTTAGCAGCAGCATTCATCTACTTCTGGACACGATAATGAGGAGTTTTAAAATGTTTAGCCCACTTCTACCTGCCCAGTTGTGACCAGCTAAGTGACTGAGGGGTGAGCGCGAGAACTGAGAGAAAGCATCGTCCTCCCAGCCCAGATGTTTTTACCTGAACGCATACAAGGAGTCCTAAGGTGATGATTTGGCCAGTGTTTTAACTTGTGACAAGTACTCACGTGTGAAGACAAGAATGCCGATGGCTCTTCCTTGAGTGGGAGACATGGGGAGTCTAGCGCCTCATTATGCCAAAGGAATCGCAGAAGAAACTGCATTCCATTAAATGGGAAATAGGGGGCTATTTGCTGACACTTGGATAAGAGTGAATGCGAACCTCTCATTTCCACAACTTCATGTGCTGCTGACTCATTTTAACCTTGGCCACAGCTGGGGCAACACAAGCCCCAAAGCAGAAAAAGTCCCAGTTTAACAAGGAATGTCACCTTGAAATCATTTATAAGGAATTCTTTGAGACCAAATCCTTTGAAATCTAATTCCTGGGACTTCTAGGTTTTTATAGTTAACATATTAATTAATAAATTGTTAATGTCAACGTTTTAATAAATTTATATCTTAAAAATAAAAAAAAAACCTGTAACATATCTGAAATGCTTTGTATCCTGATAATCTCAGAATTCACGTAAGATGTTGATTTGATTTGATGTTTACAAAGGGAGTAATATTTTAGTTACTTACTAACATGAGTATAATTTAAATTACTCTGGCTTAAGGATAGTACAAGACTGTGTGACTGCAAACATTTCACCTGAGCCAAGTTTGAATTATTTAATGTGTTATGTCACTTATTTATTTTCCACGAAGAAATGGTCCTTCCATCTCAGTCTAAAAAAAAAAAAAAAATAAAAAAAAAAAAAAAAAAGCCTAGAATATGAAGGAGAACCATGGGAAGAGAAAGGAGGCAAAGAACTACAAAGACAGATCTCACAAAATGGAAATGAAATTTATTGGAATTAAGAAGGAACACCTTCCTTTAGTAATAACATAGAACAGCCAATATAAAACAAGAACGTATTGTTGTATCCAAAGTCAACGACTGTGTAATGCCCAGGACGATCCATGACTGATCACATCCCACAGCCGTGTCAACAGATACCAACAGGCTCTGCGGTGTGTGCTCCCAATGCTATGTCTGCTAGAGGACAGAGCTGAAAGAAAGTGAAATACAATAATCTATGATAAAGTGGAAAAAACAAGGATGTTCTTTGCTGATTCGCATACTCCATGAGAAATCTTATCAAGGATCTTATAAAAGTGATAAAATTATATATGAGAAAGACAGCTTCAGAGGTCAAATGGCAATTTCACATTTTGTTTAATTTGTTGAAAGTTTTTGGTAAACAATCTGTGTACTCAACAAGAATAATTCAAAATGTTGCCACCACATTTTAAAAACAAATTATTTTCAAGCATAAGCCATCTTTTCTTCTAATGAAATTAAACAACAGTTGTTAATAGTTTGGCATTTCTATATAGCATTATCTTTGTTGATTCCAAAGTGAATCCTGACAACATAAATCAAAATGCCAGCATTTCACGAGTGTGACACAGCAGAATTCTATTGCTTTATGGGGAGGGGACTTCCATAATTAATATGGGCTGAAAAAACAAGTTTCAAATAAGTGTGAAAGGGGGCAACTAACATGTGCAATGATCTTTAATCTCATTGTGGGTCCTTTAAAATCCACCTACATGCATGAGGGAAGTGTTTGTCTCTATATTTTTGTTCCTCTAAATGGGTTTGAATCCCATTAGGGTGAGGCACCTGGGGATGCAGCTTTCTTGGGGAATAGTGATTCCTAACATGTGTCTTATAATTTAATACTTCGTAATTTAGAAGGTTTTTCCCATACATTCTCTAATTTGAGTTTCACAGAGATCCTGGGGAAGAACTCTGGGCAGAGAGAAACCCAAAAGAGAAACAACAGCTCAGGAATGTCACATCATTTGTCCAGGAACTGTTTACTTATTCGATCTGAACCAGATTTCACTGAGAATATTCTTTTCCTTAGAAGAAATTCTAAAGACCTCAAATATGTTTGTATCATATTTTTAATTTCTGAAAATTATACTTTGAAAATAAGTATTCTGGTAATAAATATGTGGTAACTCAGGGAATACAAAGATCCACTTTTTGTCAGAGAAACCTTACTTCTCTTTACTGGAAGACTGATTTTGTTTTAAACTACTGAACTATGACAGGAATGTTTTGAACTGGAGCACTAGGTATGGGCTACTTGTGTATCTGGGCAGTTCCTCAATAAATTTACAATCTAGGAAATAAGAAGGCAACCAGATAATACAGCTTGTGAGTAGTATTGTGAGAGACTTTTAGAGAAAAATGTGCTGGCTTATAAAAGGGCCATGAGGCTCTATTGATTCGAACTTGTTCAAGAAGTAAACAAAAGCCTAATGATAACAAAAATGTGCGTTTGTAAGTATGCAGTTTAAAAAATAATGCTGGCTGATTTTCTGCCACCCCTCCCTAAGACTCCCTTTTGTAGGTTGCAATGCTGGGCTTTATGACAGCTCTAACACCTGCTCCTCTTCAGTTCTCCTCCTTTGCCTCATTTCTGATGTAGGTGTTCATAAAATCTACCCCAATCTTCTTTGCTTCTCATTTCCATCCTCTACTTGGCAACTCTATCCATTTTGCCAGGTTTAAGTAGCTATCACGGGTATGTGTTCATGCTCAATTTCTCTTCTTAGTTCCAGAATAGAAGCTACTGTGGATTATTAATATGTGAATGTCTTACAGGTACCTCATGCTCAACAAGCACAAAACTCTTTTAGGCAGCAAATCTCTAAAACCTACTCCTCTCCTACTGATAATTTACCCCTTATCACTCAGGCTTGAAACCCTGGAATTGCCTTTATTTTTCAAACATCCTCTCCTTTGATTCTCTTTATGCATTTAGATCTCCTCTTTCAAGTTGCCAAAGGTATCTTTATATAATGTAACATAAATATTTTTGATATTTTACTCTTCTAAATGATTAGGTTGTTTGGTAAAGAACAAACATCCACACTCTTCGATCTGCTATCCTTAGCTTTCAAGACTGGAACCAATTCTATGATTTCTTACTCATCCAACCTATACTTCCAGTGCTGCCCCAGCACATCTTGCTGATATCTCTGTGTCAGCCTATCATACAGGATAAAAGTCCTGTGTTCTTATTATAAAATACAGAATGTGTGGGGTTTTAAAGAAGACCATCTTTAAAATGGTGTAAGACCATTTCTAACACCAGTTTCAAGTTCAAGGGATCCCCAAAACTACTCTCAGTTTTGATAATTCACTAGAAGGGCTCACAGAACTCACAGAAAGGTATTATACTCACGGTTATGATTTATTACAGGGAAGGAATACAGATTAATATCAGTCAAGGAAAGAGAAGCATAGAGTAAAGCCTAAGAAAGTACCAAATGTGAAACTTCCTATTATGTTCTCCCTGTGGAATCAGGACAGCATTTCCTGGGATCATTGTGTGACATTGCTCAGGCAGTACTGCCAACCAGGGATGCTTACCCAAGCTTCGATGTCAGAGTCTTATCCATTACTAGACAGTTAACTGTGCATGTGGCTGTCTTAAGTTTTCGGCCCTGCAGGACATGTTATTTATAGCCTGTGACTCAAAGCCCCAATACCACTCTAAATCACATTGTTAATATCTGGCTGGCTCTAGGTGCCCAGAACAGCAAAGATGTTCCTATCAGGCATGATATTCCAAGAGCTAGAGATTATCTCCAAGAAGCCAAGGGTAAAAACCAGACCTTTCTTTAGATAAGATTAGCCTGGGCAACGTAGGCTCCAATTCTAAGAAAAATAAGAAATTTTCACATGGTGGCACATGCCTATTGTCCCAGCTATTCAGGAGGTTGAGGCAAGAGGGTCCCTTGAGTCCAGGATGCTGAGGCTGCGGTGAGCTCTGATCGCGCTGCTGCACTCCAGTCTGAGTCACAGAGTGAGACCTTGTCTAAAAAAAAAAAAAAAAAAAAATCTTTACTACAGACCCTCTTAAGTTTTCAAGATGTGTATGTAGATAAAATCGATTTGTAGCTTGGACTGGAAAACCCCTGTCTTTGCATCTGGACACACCTGGATATCTGGTTTTTGACTGCTGGCTAAGCTAAGGCCAGAAGGTTTACCTAATTCTGTTTAAGTTCTGACCTGGAGACTTTGATACTTAGTTTCGTTACTAATAGGTCGCCACTGACATAACCAGTTAAAAAGCATGGCTTGCTTACATGACTAAAGGGACTTAAAACACCCCTGTTGAGGGCTTCTCTGAACTCCCATGAAGCCAAAATTCCTGGTCCAGATCTTAGAGGTTCAAATTAGAGACACAGCCTGGTCCTGTGTGTGCAAAAAAGGTGGCCCTGGAGAGTTGGGATGTCAAAATGTCTCTCAGACTCCTAATGCTTGTTTACTTTTTCTTTCTCTGGCTGTATCATATAATTTGCATTTTTGTAAAAAAGATAATAATAAGTAGACTTTGTGTAATCTGGTGATTCCTTTCAAATATATGATCTGTGGGAAAAAATATACCAGGGTTTATTACACTTGCAGAAATTTTACTAAGAATTAGAAAATTTTCAAATATCATAACCTGAACCAAGAATTGCATATGTAATTAACATCACTATCTCCTTCATGGTTCAGAGAAGTGATAAGATATAATTCAATAAATAAGTCTGAGGTTTCGGTAAATATAATGTCAACCACTTTCTCACTCCTGAATAACAGTTTAAGTTTTAGTTACTTTTATGATTTTAAGACACTTCATTGATTCAACTACTAGAAAATATTTGTTAGACTGCACACGAAGTTTCAGACTCTCAAAAATGATGAAAATTAATAAAAACTATATTGTAAAGAAGAAGTTACCACAGCAGAAGACAGAGGTATAAGAAGAAAACTGAGCAAGTCTGGTCAGAGGCAGGCCTGGCACAAGGACCTGGAGAAGGCAGTGTCATCAAGAGCCGGTGGAGGAAAGGAGGCGCCATAAACAGAACTTTGGTTGTGATCTCTGGTTTTATTATTTGCTGATGTATCACTCTGACACCAAAACCAAAGACAAAAAAAAAAAAAGAAAACTACAGACCAATATCTCTGATGAACACAGACACAAAAATCCTCAACCAAACACTAGCAAATGGAATTCAATGGCACATTAAAAAGGTAATACACCATGATCAAGTGGGTTTTATATCAGGAATGCAAGGATAATTCAACAAATGCAAATTAATAAATGTAATACATCACAAAAACAGAATAAAGGATTAAAAACCATGTGATCACCTCAATAGATGCAGAAAAATCGTTTGATAAAATTCAGCATCGCTTCATGATAAAAATAAGTAACTAGACATTGAAGTAACATACCTCAAATAATAAAAGGCTTATGTGACAAACCCACAGCCAACATCATACTGAATGGGGGAAAGGTTGAAAGCATTTTCTCAAGAACTGGAACAAAACAAGGATTCCCACTTTCACCACTCCTATTTGACATAGTATTAGAAGTCTGAGCCACAGCAATCTGGCAGGAGAAAGAAATGAAAGACTTTCAAATTGGAAAAGAGAAAATCAAATTATTCCTGTTTGCTGATGACAGGATTATGTATCTAGAAAAACTGAGAGATTCCACCAAAACACTCTTGGATTTGATCAATGAATTTAGTAAAGCTATTTAGCAAAGTTGATACAAAATTGATATACAAAAATCAGTAGTATTTCTATATACCAATAACAAACTAACTGAGAAGGAAATCTCATTTACAAGACCTACAAAAAAAAATACCTAGGAATATATTTAAGCAAGGAGGTGAAAGATCTCTGCAAGGAAAACTATAAAACACTGACAAAAGAAATTGCCAATGAGACAAATGAATGGAAAAATATCCCATGCTCATGAATCAGAAGAATTAATATTGTTAAAATGACCATGATGCCCAAAGCAATCTATAAATGAAATGCAGTCCCTATCAAAATACCAATGTCATTTTTCGCAGAATTAGAAAAAACGATGTTAAATTCGTATGGAATCAAAAAAAAGAGCCCAAATAGCAAAAGCAATTCTAAGCAAAAGAACAAAACTGGAGGCATAACATTATGATGTGAAATTATGATTTAAAGCTATGGTAACCAAAACAGTGCAGTACTTCTATAAAATATACACATAGATCAATGAAACAAAATATGGGACCCAGAAATAAAGCCACATAGTTACAGCCAACTGATCTTTGACGAAACTAACAGGAAGAAACATTTTCTTCCTGTTGAAAAGGAAAGGACACCCTTTTCAATAAATGGTGCTGGGATATTAGATAGCCATGTGCAGAAAAATAAAACAGGACCCTTATCTCTCACTATATACAAAAAACAATTTAAGATGTAGTTAAGACTTAAACGTAAGACCCACAACTATCAAAATACTAAAAGAAAACCTAGAGAAAATTCTGGACATTGGTCTAGGCAAAGAATTTATGACTAATACCTAAAAGAACTGGCAACAAAACTAAAATTAGACAAATGAGACAACTAAACTAAAAAGCTTCTCCACAGCAAAAGAAATAATCAAGTGTAAACAGCCCACAGAATAGGAGAAAATATTTGAAAACTATTTATCCCATAGGAGACTAATATCCAGAATATAAAAGAAACAAACATCTCAACAACAAAAAGAACAAACAAGGCCAGGCACGGTGACTCACGCCTATAATCCCAGCACTTTCAGAGGCCAAGGCAGCTGGATCACCTAAGGAGAGGAGTTTGAGACCAGCCTGGCCAACATGGCGAAATGCTGTCTCTACTGAAAATACAAAAATTAGCCATGCATAGTGGTGGGTGCCTGTAATCTCAGCTGTTTGGGAGGCTGAGACACAAGAATCCCTTGAATCCAGAAGGTGGAGGTTGCAGTGAGCCAAGATTGCGTCACTGCATTCCACATTACACTCAGCCTGGGTGACAGAGGGAAACTGTCTCAAAAAAAAAAAAAATAGAACAAATAATGTTCTTTAAAAGTGGTCAAAGGATATAAATAGACATTTTTCAAAAGAAGACACACAAATGGCCAACATAGGCATTTGAAAATAAAAATGCTCAGCACTAATCATCAGAGAATGCAAATTAAAACCATAATAAGATCATCTTCCCCTGTCAAAAATGGCTATTGTTAAAAAGATAAAATGTCCTAGCTGTTATGTTGGTGAGGATACGGAAAAAAGGGAATGCTTATACTCTGTTGGTGGGGATGTAAATTAGTACGACCTTTACTGAAAATAGTTGGAGATTTCCTGAAGAACTAAAAATAGAATGACTGTTGGATCCAGCAATCTCACTACTGGGTATCTACTCAAAGGAAGAGAAATTAACATATCAAAGGGATACCTGCACTCAGGTTTCTTGCAGCATTATTCACAATAGAAAAGATATGGAATCAACCTAAGGGTTCACCAGTGGGTGACTGGATAAAGAACATGTATATATGCCTGATAGAATACTATTCAGCCACAAAGAGAATGAAATCATGTATTTTGCAGCAACATGGTTGGAACTGGAGGACATTATCTAAGTGAAATAAGCCAGACACAGGAAAATGTGGCTCATAAGTGAGTGCTAAAACAAATATCCACATGGATGTAGACAGTGGAATGATAGACAGTGGAGACTCAGAATTGGGAGGGATGATGAGAAATTACTAATGGGTACAATGTATAGCATTTGGGTGATGGATACCCTAAAAGCTCTGCCTTGACACACACTATGTGTGTGACAAAATTGCACTTGCACCACATAAATTCACATAAATTGAAAAATATATAAGACAAAGGTAACCATAAAAACTAAAACAAGGTAATCCCCATTGTAGTCACAAAGATGAGAGAAGAGAGGCCTGTCCAAGAAGGCTAGAGAGGGCTGGATATACCCTGCTTCCAAACCTCCTGCTTTCTCTCCCACCCCTTGTAATAGGCTCTTTGCTGTCCCCTCTACCTCCCTGTTCTCAGAGGCTTCCCTTTCTCTGTTGTTCATCTGCCCTCTAAAAAGGAAGAAAGAAGATTGCAATTCCTTGTACTCTTAGGTACTTGGAGCAGAATGAAGTAAATTTAGTGAATCATTTGCAACTTTGTACTTCTTGGGTGCACTTCAAATATCAACAAGAGCATTTCTTCTGTGGGATAGACTGGTTTAGTTTTGGCCTTTTACCTCACCTTTTAGCTGCCTGAAATTGTGTAGACTTTTCCAACTGTGTTCATGTGCCACCTGAGCTACTGCCTCTCCCTGCAATCGGATGAGCCTTAAGAACCCAGACCCAGGCCAGGCGTGGTGGCTCATGCCTGTAATCCCATCACTTTGAGAGGCTGAGGCAGGTGAATCACCTGAGGTCAGGAGTTCGAGACCAGCCTGGCCAACATGGTGAAACCCCATCTCTACTAAAAATACAAAAATTAGCTGGGCATGCTGGCAGGCACCTGTAATCCCAGCTACTCGGGAGGCTGAGGCAGGAGAATCATTTCAACCCAGGAGGCAGAGGTTGCAGTGAGTGGAGATTGCACCACTGCACTCTAGCCTGGGTGACAGAACAAGACTTTGTCTCAGAAAATCAAGAATCCGGCTCCAAACACTGCTTCCTGATGTCTGTGCAGCTGAGGATAGGTGACTTCTTCCCAGCAGCTATCTCTCTAGTGGAACAAAGCACCAAGTTTCTTCTCTAATTATTTCTATCATTAAATAGTTTCCAGGCACCTAAGAGTTTAGATTTAGCCATGTCTTTGAGGACCATAATTTTCCCTAATTTGTGCTTTCTATAATAATAATTAGGGATTTATTGCTTATATTAAAACTCATCAGAACTCTAATTTAAAAAGGTAACTACTTCTCATGAGTTCAAGTTGGGAATTACTATTCAAATTCACTGACAACTTAAAATTTAAGATAATTTTCTTTTCTACTGTGCCGGTTCTTCCTGTGATAAGGATTTTACTTTTGCCAAATAGAAGTTCCTAGAACATCCTGGGAATATGTTATTTTAGAAGAAAAACAATAAGCAATTACTTAAAGCAAATTTAACATTTAGAACAAAACAATGTTTCATTCGATTGATACATATTTTGTTTTTATCTTGAAGAATGTACCACAAAAGAAGGGGCACAACAATAAGACATAACTTCACTTAACTTTTCAAACTGATACTGTCCAAATATTTAATAATATTCTGTTGATTAAGACAGTGCTTTTTGGGAGACAATCCAAGATGGCCAAATAGGAACAGCTCTGGAGTGCAGTTCCCAGTAAGAACGCAGAGGGTGAGTGATCACCGCATTTCCCAATGAGTTTTTACTGCTCATAGACCAGGAGATTCCTGGGCGGAAAAGTGCCAGGAGTCTCCAGTGCGGCTGTTTCAGCCGGCGCAGCAGGTCTCCACACAAAAACTCACACAAATCTCAGTGGCCGTTTCAACTGGTGCCTGGAACGCCTGGGAGACAGAATCGGCCATTCAACTGAAAAAAAGGAGGTTGAAACAGGGAGCCAGGTGATCAGGCCCGGAGGGTCCCAACCCCACAAAGACCAGCAATCTGAAACACTCTGGATTGAGAGTTTCATAGCAAGCACAGCTTGACCCTAGATAGTCCAGCTCTATGGGGGGAAGAGCATCTGCCATTACCAAGGCAGTATACCACTACTGAGGCATTCTGCCATTACTGAGGCAGTCCACCATTACCAAGGCATTCTACCATTACCCAGGCAATCCGCTATTACCAAGGCAGTCTGCCATTACAGAGGCAGTCTGTGATTACTGAGGCAGACCACCGTTACCAAGGCAGTTCTAACTATACCGCTACAAACAAAACCACAAAGAAGTAAAAACAGCAGCTGGGCAGAGACTACGGAAGCTCAGCAACACCTCTGCTGGCAGACTGTGGCTAGGATACCTCCCTGCTGGGCAGGGCATCTCTGAAAAAAGGCATCAGCATGTCATGAACTTTTAAATAAAGCCCCACCTTCCCAGGACAGAGCACCTGGGGGTAAAAGGCAGTTACGAGTTCTGCTGCAGCAGCCTTAAACATACCTACCCAGCAGCTCTGAACAGAACAACAGAGCTCACAGCTCAGCCCTTGAGCTCCTATAAGGGATAGACTGTCTCCTCAGCGGCTCCCCAACCCCCATATATCCAAAGAGACACCTCATAAAGGAGAGCTCAGGCTGACATCTGGTGGGTATCCTTCTGGGACAAAGATAAAAGAAGAAGAAACTGGCAGCAACCCTTATTGTTCTGCAGCCACCACAGGTGATCCCCAGGCAAGCAGGGTCTGGAGTGGACCTCCAGCAGTCCTACAGCAGAGGGTCCCGACTGTTAGAAGGAAAACTAAAAAATAGAAAGAAAAATTTCATCATCAACAAAAAGGATGTTCACTCAGAGACCCCATTCGAAAGTCACCAACTACAAAGACAACGGGTAGATAAATCCACAAAGATGGGAAGAAACCAGCACAAAAAGGACGAAAACACCAAAAACCAGAATACTTTTCCTCCTCCAAGGGATCACAACTCCTCACCAGCAAGGGAACAAAACTGGATGGAGAATGAGCGTGATGAATTGACAGAAACAGGCTTCAGAAAGTGGGTAATAACAAACTTCTCTGAGCTAAAAGAACATGTTTTAATCCAATGCAAAGAAACTAAGAACCTTGAAAAAAGGTTTGACAAACTGCTAAGGAGAATACATAGCTTAGAGAAGAATATAAATGAATTGATGGAGCTGAAACACAACACAAGAACTTTGTGAAGCATACATAAGTTTCAACAGCCAAATTGACAAAGCAGAAGAAATGAGATCAGAGATTGAAGATCAACTCAATGAAATAAAATGAGAAGGCAAGATTAGAGAAAAAAGAGTGAAAAGAAATGAACAAAGCCTCCAAGAAATATGGGATTATGTACCAAGATCCAATCTACATTTGATAGGTGTACCAGAATGTGACAGAGAGAATGAGTCCAAGCTGGAAAACACTCTGCAGGATATTATCCAGGAGAACTTCCCCAACCTAGCAAGGCAGGCCAATATTCAAGTCCAGGAAATACAAAGAATACCACAAAGATATTCCTCAAGAAGAGCAACCCCAAGGCACATAATCGTCAGATTCACCAGGGTTGAAATGAAGGAAAAAATGCTAAAGGCAGCCAGAAAGGACAGGTTACCCACAAAGGGAAGCCCATCAGACTCACAATGGATCTCTCAGCAGAAACCCTACAAGCCCGAAGACAGTGGGGGCCAATATTCAAATCCTTAAAGAAAAGAACTTTCAACCTAGAATTTCATATCCAGCCAAACTAAGCTTCATAAGTGAAGGAGAAATAAAATCCTTTATGAACAAGCAATTGCTTAGAGATTTCATCACCACCAGGCCTGCCTTACAAGATCTCCAGAAAGAAGCACTAAACATAGAAAGGAACAGCCAGTACCAACCACTCCAAAAAAGTACCAAATGGTAAACAGCATCGACACAATGAAGAAACTGCATCAACTAATGGGTAAAGCACCCAGCTAGTATCAAAATGGCAGAATCAAATTCACACATAACAATATTAACCTTAAATGTAAATGGCTAAATGCCCCAATCAAAAGGCACAGACTAGCAAATTGGATAAAAACTCAAAACACATCAGAGTGCAGTATCCAGGAAACCCATCTCACGTGCAAGGATACACATAGGCTCAAAATAAAGGAATGGAAGAAGATTTGCCAAGCAAATGGAGAGCAAAAAAAAAAGCAGGAGTTGCAGTCTTAGTCTTTGATAAAATAGACTTTAAACCAACAAAGATCAAAAGAGACAAAGAAGGGCATTACATAATGGTAAAAGGATCAATGCAACAAGAAGAGTTAACGATCCTAAATATATACACACCCAATACAAGAGCACCCAGATACGTAAAGCAAGTTCTTAATGACCTACAAAGAGGCTTAGACTCCCACACAATAATACTGGGAGACTTTAACACTTTACTGTCAATATTAGACAGATCAACGAGACAGAAAATTAACAAGTATATCCAGGACTTGAACTCAGATCTGAACCAAGCGAACCTAACAGACATTTACAGAACTCTCTACCCTAAATCCACAGAATATACATTCTTCTCAGCACCACGTCACACCTGCTCTAAAATTGACCACATAATTGGAAGCAACTCACTCCTCAGCAAATGCAAAAGAACAGAAATCATAACAGTCTCTCAGGCCACAGTGCAATCAAATTAGAACTCAGGATTAAGAAACTAACTCAGAACCACACAACTTCATGGAAACTGAACAACTGGCTCTTGAATGTTGACTGGATAAACAATGAAATGAAGGCAGAAATAAAGATGTTCTTCAAAACCAATGAGAACAAAGACACAATGTACCAAAATCTCTGGGACACATTTAAAGCAGTGCCTAGAGGAAAATTTATAGCAATAAATGCCTACGTGAGAAGCAAGGAAAGATCTAACATCAACACCCTATCATCAAAATTGAAAGAGTTAGAGGAGGAAGATCAAGAAAACTCAAAAGCTAGTGGAATACGAGAAATAACTAAGATCAGAGCAGAACTGAAGGAGATTAGAGACACAAAAAAACCCTTCAAAAAATTAATAAATCCAGGATCTGGCTTTTCAAAAAGATCAACAAAATAGACCACTAGCCAGATTAATAAAAAAGAAAAGAGAAACAAATCAAATAGATGCAATAAAAAACGATAAAGAAGACATCACCACAGATTCCACAGAAATACAAACCACCATCAGAGATTACTACAAACAACTCTATGCACATAAACCAGTAAACCTGGAAGAAATGAATAAATTCCTGGACACTTGCACCCTCCCAAGCCTAAACCAGGAAGAAGTTGAAACCCTGAATAGACCAAAAACAATGGCTGAAGTAGAGTCTGCAATTAGTAGCTTGCCAACCAAAAAAAGCCCAGGTCCAGATGGATTCACAGCCGAATTCTACCAGACATACAAAGAGGAGTTGGTACCACTCCTTCTGAAACTATTCCAAACAATCCAAAAGAGAGAATCCTTCCCAAATCATTTTATGAGACCAATATCATCCTGATACCAAAACCCAGCAGAGACTCAACAAAAAAAGAAAACTTCAGGCCAGTATCCATGATGAACACAGACACAAAAATCTTTAATAAAATACTGGCAAACCAATTGCAACATCACATCAAAAAGCTTATCCATCACTATCAAATAGGCTTCATTCCAGGGATGCAAGGCTGGTTCAACATACGCAAGTCGGTAAAAGTAATTCGCCACATAAACAGAACCAAAGACAAAAACCACATGATTAACTCAATAGATTCAGAGAAGGCCTTCAACAAATTCCAACAGCCCTTTATGCTAAAAACCCTCAATAAACTAGGTATTGATGGAACATATCTCAAAACAATAAAAGTTATTTATGACAAACCTACAGACAATATCATACTGAATGGGCAAAAACTGGAAGCATTCCCTTTGAAATCTGGCACTGGACAAGGATGCCCTCTCTCACCACTCCTGTTCAATATAGTATTGGAAGTTCTAGCCAGAGTAATCAGTCAAGAAAAAGAAATAAAGGGGATTCAATTAGGAAAGGAGGAAGTCAAATTTTCTCTATTTGCAGATGACATGATTGTATATTTAGAAGACCCTATCATCTCAGCCCAAAATCTCCTTAAACTGATAAGCAACTTCAGCAAAGTCTCAGGATACAAAATCAATGTGAAAAATCACTAGCATTCCTATTCACCAATAACAGACTTAAGGAGAGCCAAATCAAGAATGAACTGCTATTCAAAATTGCTACAAAGAGAATAAAATACCTAGGAATACAACTAACAAAGGATGCAAAGGATCTCTTCAAGGAGAATTACAAACCACTGCTCAAGGAAATAAGAGAGGCCACAAACAGATGGAAAAGCATTCCATGCTTATGGTTAGGAATAACTAATATTGTGAAAATGGCCATACTGCCCGAAGTAATTGATAGATTCAACACTATTCACATCAAGCTATCTATGGCCCTCTTCACGGAACTGGAAAAAAGCACCTTAAACTTCATATGGAACCAAAAGAGAGCCTGCATAGCCAAGCCAATTCTATGCAAAAAGAGCAAAGCTGGAGGCATCATGCTACCTGACTTCAAACTATACTACAAGGCTGCAATAATCAAAACAGCATGGTACTGGTACCAAAACAGAGATATAGACCAATGGAACAGAACAGAGGCCTCAGAGTCAACACCACACACCTACAACCATCTGATTTTTGACAAACCTGACAAAAACAAGCAATGGGGAAAGGATTCCCTGTTTAATAAATGGTGTTGGGAAAGCTGGCTAGCCATGTGCAGAAAGCAGAAACTGGACCCCTTCCTAATACCCTACACTAAAATTAACTCTAGATGGATTAAAGACTTAAACGTAAGACCTAACACCATAAAAACCCTAGAAGAAAATCTAGGCAAAACCATTCAGGACATAGGCATAGGCAAGGACTTCATGACTAAAACACCAAAAGCATTGGCAACAAAAGCCAAAATAGACAAATGGGATCTAATTAAATGCCAGAGCTTCTGCACGGCAAAAGAAACAGTCATTAGAGTGAAGCAGCAACCAACAGAATGGGAAAAATTTTTGCAATCTACCCATCTGACAAAGGACTTATATCCAAAATCTACAAAGAACTAAAACAGATTTACAAGAAAAAAACAAACTCATTCAGAAGTGAGTGAAGGATATGAACAGCCACTTTACAAAAGAAGACATATATGAGGCAAACAAACATATGAAAAAATGCTCATCATCACCAGTCATTAGAGAAATCCAAATCAAAACCACATTGAGATACGATCTCATGCCAGTTAGAATGGTGATCATTAAAAAATCTGGAGACAACAGATGTTGGAGAGGATGTGGAGAAATAGGAACACTTTTACACTGCTGGTGGGAGTGTAAACTAGTTCAACCATTGCGGAAGACAGTGTGGCGCTTCCTCAAGGACCTAGAAATAGAAATTCCATTTGACTCAGCAATCCCATTACTGGGTATATATCCAAAGGATTATAAATCATTCTGTTATAAGAACACATGCACATGTATGTTCATTGCAGCACTGTTTAAAATAGCAAAGACCTGGAACCAACCCAAATGCCCATCAGCGATAGACTGGACAAGGAAAATGTGGCACATATACACCATGGAATACTATGCAGCCATAAAAAACGATGAGCTCATGTCCTTTGTAGGGACATGGATGAATCTGGAAATCATCATTCTCAGCAAACTGACACAAGAACAGAAAATCAAACACCACATGTTCTCACTCGTAGGCGGGTGTTAAACAATGAGAGCACATGGACACAGGGAGGGGAACATCACACACACTGGGGTCTATTG
>NW_016107913.1:749338-758189 GCF_001604975.1 Cebus imitator | reverse complement strand
TAAAGTGCAGTAATATTATATATATATATATATATATATATATATAGAGAGAGAGAGAGAGAGAGAGATAAAGACAGTGCTTTTTAAAATATGGATAGGAAAAACATATTTTCTTGTAGTTATCTGTCTTGGAATAATATATAAATCACATCAGCCATAAATATTACTGTTTAGCACAAGACAATCATGAAAAGAATTTTATCAATTTAAATTAGAATACTAAATAAACCAGTAAAGCAAGCATTTGCAGAACACTTAGTGTGTTACACATAAATCTTCAATTAATTCACAGAAAATCATAAGAGGTTGTCAGTTGCATAATGTCACTTTGCTAGTTAAGGTGGTACAGGGATTTAAACCCAAGCCCAAATGCACAACCACATCAGTATAGAGACAGATGTTACTGCATGTTGGCAGATGAAATTGTCAAAGTGAAATTCCCATGACTCCAAATTAGAAATTGCTGCCTTAGGATGTTGGGGGAGGAGGTGACAGTCACTTACACTGCTGGTGGTAATTTTTTAAAAATAACACAAGAGAGATAATTGGCAATGTCATACAAATAAATTGAATAAATTACAACTTTTCCAAGTTGAAGAAGGCAATCCACAAGGAGGCTGGTGGGTTACTCTATGTCCACTTTCATGTCCATTCTTTTGTAAGCGGTGATTCTTATGAGAATCCTTACTCATATCCCCCACCAAATGGAGATGTTAAGTGTATCAATTTTTATAACAGTGAAATAGTACAGGTGCAGTTCCCCAGCAATAGGTGACTGACTAGGCAAATAATAATGCCCAAGAATGACATGAAAAAATAAGATAATATTTAAATAACTTGAATATATATTGCCTTTCCTTTTTGAAAGGAAATATATATTACTGATATATATTTTGGTGTAAAACTGCCTTTTTGAAAGGCAATATATATTACGGATAACTTTAATATATATTGCCTTTCAAAAACCTATTGTACCAACTCTACACACTGAGCACAGTATGCACAGAATAATGTGCGTATCGTGCTCAGTGAAGAAAGAGCTAGTACAATAGGTTTGTTTTACTCAGCTCTTTTTAATTTCTGGGAAAGCTTGGAGCCACAGGGAAGAGAACTAACATCAGGAATGTTCGCTTGGTCAGTGATTAGGATGTTATTCTCTATGGCCCAGGCAGTGGGTCAGGAGGTACCCGGCTGCCAGCACTGTTTAAAATAAACATGAAAGTTCATGAGGTATACGTGGTGCCTGTTTGGCTCCTGCACCTTGGTTGGTCAGGTAGCTGTGTGGTCAACAGCCTTTAAGAACTCTGGACTCTGAGATTTGCGTGGACTTGTTGCGGTGGAGATCCTTGCCACACATCTCTGCAATTTGCAGCTGGAAAGGGAGTGTCTGTGTAATTCTCGCAGAGAAAGGGAATGTGGAAACCTGGGCCTGACCTCTCTAGTCTTCTCTTATGCATACCTGGGTCTCACAGTTCCAGCACAGCATCCTTTGCAGTGATGTATCTTAGCTGTAAGCATAACTTTTTGTCTTATGTGAGTCCTTCTGGTGAATCACCGAGCAAATCATGACCATGAGTTAGTCATGGGAAACCCAAAATATGTTCTCAATTGAAATTTACAAAAAAGATATATACATGTACATGCATATAATGGTACAGGATTATTTCTGGAAGGATCTTCAAGAAATTAGTGTTCCCAGTCCCCAAGTGAGGCAGCCAGAGGTGTGAAGTGAATGACTATTTTTACTATATGTATGTATTTCTTTGTACTGATACGAGATAACTTAAGGTGTATTTGTAAAAAATATATTGTGGCTATACTCAGTGCTTTGCTGTGACCACGGAGTTACTGTCTTGAGGTAAGATGTGGAGAATCTTTAAGTTGCAGTGGAGAATAGGAAAGAGTAGAAAGTGACGAGTGAGCTACTGGGGCTTCCCTGAACCTGCAGGTGAGAGCCAGACTCTTCTGAGCTTTTGGATGAGATCGGGCAGGCTGACAGAAACAGGAAGATCGTTCCTGATAGAACAGCGTGTGTGAGAAAGTGTCTGTACTGTGGGTTTAATAAGAAAGATAGCAGGAATGCCTCATATATTGTATGATATTTATAACCTTGTAACATTTATTAATGGTATAAATATAAATATAACAATTTTAGTTTTATCCCTTTGTTTTACTAGTAACTGACAAGGAACCCACAGCTGTTGATTTTATCAAAGGTTTTGTAGCACTTGTGCCTGTCTGTCATCTCATTGTGACTCTTCTATGTCACGTGGATGGAGCAGCAGGCCAAGAGCCAGAAGACGTGGTACCACTCCTGAAGGGATCCTAACAAGAAGATCTCCAAGAGCTAGCCACTCAACATGCATGAGCTTCTTTTACTTTGGTTGAAAAATGAGGGTTGTGGTGGAATAAAGTTGAGCCTGAATGATCCCTAATTCTCTCCTGCTTTTTAAATTGCATGTTTCTGCTGCAATCTCATAAAGAAAAGGGAACAGCTTCACTTTGCCAAATGAAGAAATATTGGTTCAGGTATTAAGTTCCCACCAAATTCACAGTTACAACTGCCACATTTTTAAAAATTGCATATTTTAGATTTTTGGTGCCATACTGACGTTTATAAAGATGGAAGGTTGGCAAAGAATCATGTTTCAATGCACTAAAAAAAGAGAATCTGATATGGTTTGAACTAATGGGTTAAGGTCACTCTATCATATAAATGAACCCAGTGATATTCTCCATAGTTAGATAGTACTGGATAATTTATTGTTTTAAAAACTACATACTGAGGTCCAAATCTCAGATTTGGCATCTGCATGACCTAAACATACAGAGAGGAAGAAGGAGAAAGCAGTTTACCATTCAGAAATAGATGGAAATTAACATGAATTCTTATATGTCTTCATTTTATTCCATGCCTGAAGGTGGCATAATTTAATAATGTTAATTTTTTCTAGTCATGATTTGCTGAGCCAATTAATTATTTTCATTTATTTTCTATTTTTTTTTTGCAGAATACTTCTTTATTATAGCAACTTATGAAACAACTATAAAACAACTATAACAACTTAAAAACAACTATAACATTAAATGTACAATAACCACACTCTACATTATGATTGATGGTGTTACTCAGCATCCTTAGATTTGAGAGAAAAGCTTGTGAAATTCTCGAAATTCACCAACCTTCTTTATAAAGACATGGGATTGAAATGTACCTACAAATTTTTGCTAAAAGCATACACATTTCATTCTCCTCACTGTGTTCATAATCTCAGCATTTTCAGATCCCCTCAGTGAGTTAATTCAAAGCCTTTTATTATGGAAAGAACTGATACACTTACATTTGCCAGTGGCAACATCCTTAAACACTAATAACTAATAGATCACGGACAGATTTTTGACCTAGTTCCTTTTTCTTTTAGAGCTAAAGGAACTTTTACCTTGGCATCCAGCCCAGCCCCTAAAGACTGACAGTATCATTCACGATCCTTTGAAAGCATCTAAACAGCCATTTCCATTTTAATAGTTGGATGCGGATTGCACCCTTCAACCTTAAAGTCTTCAGCTTTGAAGTCATCAATTTTCTCAACTTGTCGAAGAATCTTGAGCTTTGGGAAAGGTCTGGGTTCTCGCTGAAGCTGAATTTTCAGTGGCTTGATGTGATTCAGGTAAATATGGGCATCTCCCAAAGTATGTACAAAGTCACCTGGCTTCAGGCCCGTGATGTGCGCGATCACGTACGTGAGCAAGGTGTAGCTGGCGGTGTTGAAAGGCACACCTAGGCCCATGTCTCCTGATCTCTGGTGCAGCTGGCAGGACAGCTCACCATTCACCTCGTAGAACTGGCAGAGGGCATGGCATGGAGGCAGCGCCATCAGAGGAAGATCTCTTGGATTCCAAGCGCACATGATGATTCTTCTGTCATCAGGGTTGGTTTTGATGGTGTCAGTCACTCTTTGTAGTTGGTCAACTCCTTGTCCTGAATAATCTGAATCCATATCTCTGTATTCTGCCCCAAAATGCCTCCACTGGAAGCCATAAACTGGGCCCAAGTCCCCTTCTTCTCTGGCGGAGAATCCCAAGCTATCCAGAAAGTCTCGGGATCCATTGGCATCCCAGATTTTCACTCCCTTGGAAGACAGCTCTTTAGCTTTCTGGGTCCCTTGATAAAGCACAGCAACTCCTCCAAAACACCCTTCCAGAACACAACGTTTGGTTGTCAGCAGAGGAAATTCATCTCTCAGGCTGTAGCGCGCCTGCATGCCGAACACCGACAGGGTCCCGGTGCCGGTGCGATCGTCCTTCCTGACGCCGCCGCGAAGGATGTGCTCCATCTGCCCCAGGTGCTGCAGTTCCCGTGAGGCGGCCGCGGCTGGGCGTCCGGCTCCCGGGCGGCGGGCTGCGAGGGCTGGCGTGGCAGCTCGGAGCCGGCCACGGGCATGGCGCTGCGGGCGGCGGGACAGAGCCAGAAGAGGTAGCGCAGAATAAATTATTTTCTCATTTGTTCTTTCTTCAGGGTTTGAGTTGGCTTTGTTTTCTGCTTTTTCATATCTTGATTTTAGCCATATTCAGTCCAATTATAATTTCCTTTCAGTTTTTACTTTCTTTTTATCATCAGCACTTTGCTTCTTTGCATGTTAAATTTCCTACCCTTATTGCAAGGATGTCTAGTTAATAGCTGCTAGAGGTGTAACCACTAATCTAGTTTTTCTTCTGTATGGAGCCAGTGACAAGCCCGGTGGTCAGTCTCCTAGGAAACTTCGTTATCTGTTTCAGCCTCACTGGCTGCATTCCCTGGGAAGCAGTTTAATGACACTGGCTGATCTTAACCAGTTACTATAATCACTTGAAACCATAGTAAAGGTGGGAGGAAAATGTTCTTTTTCTTTTCTCTTGGTAGAAAAATAGATGTATAATTTTCTAGCTTTCGATTCTCCATTTGGGTTAATGATATGCAGAAGATGTCTGCTAGCTTAAATGTAATTAAAAGAGAGATATTGGCAACCTTTGGATAATGGAGGGCATTTTGAGGATTGCACTGTGTAGAGCTGATGATGAATGAACTTCTCTAGCTAGTATGTGCTCAAACACACAGTAACAAGAACTAGAATGACAAATCTGTGTTGTATGCTTCTGAATGCTATGGATGATGAGTTGATTTCTCACCACCTGGTATGAAAATGGGATGTTAGATGGAGACAGACAGTAGATACCTTTGGGTATCTAGGAAACTTATACCTCCTGCTGTGATAGCAGTGAAGCCCCCAGGTCTTTTGTGTTATAGAATTGGGATTTGTGGTAGGCAAGATTCTAAAGATGGCACTCCGAGGGCGACATCCCATCCACCTGGCATACAAACACTGCCTAACCCCTGGAACTGTGAATATAATATGTTTTACTCCTGTAATTAGGTTGTGTTGTATGGCACAATTGCGCTGGGCGCGGTGGCTTACGCCTGTAATACCAGCACTTTGGGAGGCGGAGGCGGGAGGATCACGAGGTCAAGAGATTGAGACCATCCTGGTCAACATGGTGAAACCCCGTCTCTACTAAAAATACAAAACATTAGCTGGGCATGTGGCGTGTGCCTGTAATCCCAGCTACTCAGGAGGTTGAGGCAGGAGAATTGCCTGAACCCGGGAGCGAAGGTTGCGGTGAGCCGAGATCGCACCATTGCACTCTTTGAAAACTCCGTCTCAAAGAAAAAAAGATAGGGATATTATTTGGATGCGCCTGACTTAATCAGAGCTTTGAAGAAGTCAAAGAGATGAGAAGGCTGAGAGAGTTGATGACGCAAGGGTTTCTGTGCTGCTGAGATGGAAGGCCACATGGAGGGGCCCTGAGAGGAATCTCTGGAAGCTGAGAGGGGTCCACAGCTGGCAGCTAGGAAGATGGTGGGTACTGGGTTATACAATTATAAGGAAACAAATTCTGCTGATAATCTGAGGGAGCTTGGGAGTGGCTCTTGCCCTGACTGAGCCTGCAGATGAGAATGCAACCAGGTAACATCTTGATTTCAGCCTCATGAGACCCCAGGCAGATGACTCATGACCCACGGATCGGGAGACAAATGACATAATAAATGTATATCGCTGTAAGCCAGTGAGTCTGTGGTAATATGCAGCAACAGAAAATAAACACAGCAACCACCACATTTATGAAAAGCCATTTTAGAATTTAAATGTTCATAATTTCATAGAGATTCTGAGAATGCTTTTGCATCACCTTCATAATACTGTAACTTAGGTTTCAAAATATTCTGTTGAGTGCGTAGCTCTGTAAGTTCTTCCGCCCTTATTTCCAGGTGTGTTTCACAGTGACTGCACAGACTTCGGTCCCTGAAGGACTGGCCTTACTACTGCAGAGAGTAAAACACCAGATTGAGAAACTGTCATGTGACAATGATCACACGGTGCCTTTGAGATGAAATGTGGCCAGGAGTGTCACTTTTAAAAAAGATCCATTCATTGACTCTTTATAATTGGAGATTCTTCTACAAAATGGCTCAGTTTTCTCCCACTGGTGAGTGGTGTCTGTTTCTCTGGATAGTGCTTGGAGAAAGACAGTGTGGAATGTTGATGGCTGTTGTACATTTGTAGCTAAAGCAACCTTCCCTCATGCCACCAGCATAAGGCAGTTCATCATAGTTAGGATGGAGCATAGAACTTATTTTTCCTTCATCATTTTCTCCCATCACCGAGGCTTTTCCTTCTGCTCCGCTCCTCTGTCACTTAGCTCTGTAACTTCCCCAACCTCCTGCACCCACTTTGTCCCTGTTCTCTCTATGACCCCCTCATCACTTTTCCACAATAACTTCCTCATATAATTTTCTTAAGGGTAACCTAGAAGAGTGAGCGTTACCCAAAGCATATACTGTATGCTGAGCATTTGATGTCATTCAATGCCTTTTCCAAAAGGAGCCATTTCTGCCAGGTCAGTATTCTCCAAAGCCCAAAAGCCCTTACAGGTCCTCCATAGTTGCTGGGGGTGGTGGCTCAGGTCTGTAATTGCAACATTTTGGGAGGCCGAGGCAGGTGGATCACCTGAGGTCAGGAGTTCAAGACCAGCCTGGCCAACACAGTGAAACACCATCTCTACTAAAAATACGAAAATTAGCTAGTGTGATGGCATACACCTGTAATCCCAGCTATTTGGGAGGCTGAGGCATGAGAATGGCTTGAACCTGGGAGGTGGAGGTTGCCTGGGCCACAGAGCAAAACTCTGTCAAAAGAAGGAGGAGAAAGAAGAAGAAGGAGAAGAGGAAGAGGAAGAGGAAGAACTACTCCATAGTGTCCACTGATAGTGGATAGTGTCCACTCCATAGTGTCCACTGAAGTGAGTTGTGAAGACTGAGCCCTTACAGAGCAGCCTCTCAGGCACTCAGGCCCCATGAGCCCAAATCTCTTTCTGGGAGATTTGAAGAGACACACAGGTCACTCTACCAGGTAATGGGCAGGCCCAGTAAACCATAGCTTCATGCAACCAGCAGTGCCTAAGAAATGGGTTCTGAAAGGGCTTAGCAATGTCATGTAGCCTCTCCAGGACTCTCACTTTCCTGCACGTTGAGTCTTTTGTGAGTCAGGCTCATATACGGAGATTGTGACTTTGCTAACCTCAGCCCTTCACACCTGTGTCTTTCATTGTTACTGCAAATTGACCACAATTTTAATGTAATTGTAGCAATTTGCAGAAGAAGTATATGTGTGTAGGGGACTCTGGGGTGAGGGGCTCCTGGTTTTGCACCAGGATATAAAATACTTTTCAATTTCAAGTCCTTTAAAGAATGTTTAGTCTGTGATTTCAAATGAAATAATCATTATTCATTAAATTTTTATTTGTCAATTACCTTCATTTCAAATACAACATATACCCTTCTATGAATAGGTTTCTATTCTGTTTTTTGAAGTAAAACTCCTTATTGTGTCTCTCCGCTAGCCTCTTTGCCTATTCTAGAGCACCTGCTGCACCATGGCCAAGATCATCTTCACACACAACAAATCTGAAAACACTATGAGGATGCCACATGGTCTGATGTGATAGGCAGAACAACAGTCCCCCAGGATGTCCACGTCCAGATCCTCAGCATCTGTAAATATGTCACCTTATATGGCAAAGGGGATTAAGGTTGCAGAGAGAATTCGTGTTACTAACAGCCCGCTTAAAGACAGGGATTCTCCTTGACTACCCGAGTGGGCCCCCCGTCATCACAAGAACCCTTCAAGGTGGAAGAGGAGGTGTGATGGCAGAAGCAGAGGTGAGTGTGACATGATTGCTTTGAAGGTGAGTGATCCATGACTGAGTGGTTTCTAGAAGCCAGAAAAAGCAAGGATAGGAATTCTCCTATCGTTTTAGGAAAATTTAGGGGAGCCTCAAGTCTCCAAAAAGGAGCATACTCTGACTGACCCATGGCCGTTAGCCCAGAAAGATGGTGGCAGACCTCCGATCTACAGAGCTGTAAGCTGGAGCATTTCCTGGCCTCTTTCACCAAACGTTACATTCTCTCTTTTCTGTGTTCCCCAGCGTGAGGTTTGTCTGCATGCCCGTGTCAGGCGCTGAATTATGACAATCCTGAAAGTGAAGTCCCTGTTTCTCTATACCCAGTATGCTACCTCACCAAAGTCAGTGTTCAGGTGAGGATTGATTGCCTTTCAGTTAAAAGCAGCTGCACCATTATATGAAATCTTATTTATTTATTGAAATGGAGTCTCACTCTGTTGCTCAGGCAGGAGTGCAATGGCACGATCTTGGCTCACTGCAACTTCAGCCTTCCAGGTTCAAGTGATTCACCTGCCTCAGCCTCCTAAGTAGCCAGGATTACAGGAATGCCCCCCCCATGCTCGGCTAATTTTTT
>NW_016107913.1:715702-749312 GCF_001604975.1 Cebus imitator | reverse complement strand
GGTGTCACAATGTTGGCCAGGCTAGCCTCAAACCCCTGACCTCAGGTGATCCACCCGCCTCAGCCTCTCAAAGTGCTGGGATCAAGGCGTGAGCCACTGAGCCAGGCCCCATTATATGAAATCTTAAAAGAAATAGTTCTCTGTGTATAAAGCATATTGCAGCTACGCTCAGGGGAGATGATATTCCTAGCGCTAAATTACCTGTTTTGAATTATTGCATAAGTATAGTCTCAACAGTACAATGCTTAAAGACAAACACTATATTTTATTTCTTGCAAAATAATATTTTATTCACAAAATACCCATTATAAGGCTGAAGAGTTCACTGACATCCATATGGTGAAAAATGTAAACAAACAAATCTTTAGAGCTGTTAAGAGCTTAGCGATGCATTTAAGTTCTCTTCCAGTGAATTGGCATTTAAGCTGCATTAATCACTTTTGAATAATTGATACTATGATCTGCCATTGTTCATTCAACTTAGTAAGGTGAAACTTTAAAAACCGCACTGATTAAGATCTTCCAACTTGAAAAACCTCTATTCGTTTCTCTACAGAATGCAGCACTGTCTCCCTAAGCTAACGCAAATCAAGTGTAGGGAGAAAGGTCCCAGAACCTGGTGCCCTCTGAGCTTCCATGTCTACCTCCAGAGGCAGCACAACATGGGATGGGCTTGTGGAGGGAGCCAGGGCCTTTCTGCCTGTGGGGCTAGAGAATTCTCGCCGCCCTTGATCTTTCCGCTACTCTCCTGTGGCGATGACAAAACCCAGGTAAGGCAGGTTGTTCGGCCACCTGGGATCTCCCCCTTGGCCCAGCTTTGAAGCCAGGAATCACAGAGAACAGGCTGCCCAGGGGCCTGTGTACTGCCTGTGATCCAAGGATGGGAGGCAGTTTCAGTGACAGGACAGAGAGAACCCTGCACAGAAGCTACTGAGGATGTTGGCTATGTTTAATTGAATCTTTGAGACATTGGTATTGTTATTTTTTTTTGTTTTGTTTTCGTTTTTTTCTGAGACAGAGTCTCACAGTATCACCCACACTGGAGTGCAATGGTGAGATCCTGGCTCCCTGCTACCTCTGCCTCCCCAGTTCAAGTGATTCTCGTGCCTCAGCCTCCCAAGTAGCTGGGATTACAGGTGCCTGCCACCACACCTGGCTAATTTTTGTATTTTTAGTAGAGACAGGTTTTACCATGTTGGCCAGGCTGATCTCGAACTCCTGAGTTCAAGTGGTCTGCCCACTTCAGCCTCCCAACATGCTGGGATTACAGGCGTGAGCCATCGCACCCAGCCAAGCTACTAGTTTTTAAGGAAAACTAATCCTAGACAGAAATAGAATAGAAATTGCACACATTCATAAATTTGTCTAACTCCTAACAAGCGTACCTTGTCAAGAGTGATACGGCTTATGTGTTAGAAACATAATTAAAAATTGGCCGGGCACAGTGGCTCACACCTGTAATCGCAGCACTTTGGGGAGCCAAGGTGGGCAGATCACAAGGTCAAGAGTTCAAGACCAGCCTGGCCAACACGGTAGAATCCTGTCTCTACTAAAAATACAAAAAAAAAAAAAAAAAAATTAGCTGGGTGCGGTGACTCGTGTCTGTAGTTACAGGCTGTTACTACAACTACCCGGGAGACTGAGGCAGAGGAATTGCTTGAACTAGGGAGGCGGAGGTTGCAGTGGGCAGAGATCGCGCCACTGCGCTCCTGCCTGGGTGACAGCGCAAGACTCCATCTCAAAATAGTAATAATAATAAAATACCAATTTTATCACACGATGGTAATGTTTACTGCTTTCCTGAAGTGTTTGTTTGAGATTTTCCTCTGGAATGTACTTGGGGCATATACAGTTACACAATAAAAGTAATAAACTATGAAATCAAAAAAGTATTTCAGAAACACTCAGTATATGAACCTTTTGCTCTAGCAGAATCTATTCACACGTTTTACATCCAGTGTTGGCACATAGGCATTTTTCTTACAGAAATTCTCAAATAAGGACAAAACATCCCTTAATATGTAGCAGAATGTTTACTGTGGCATTGTTTGTAATAATAATTTCTAAAAACCTGACAACTCCCTAAAATGTTATCAGTGAGGGATAGAAAACTTATTCTGAATCCTTGCTATCTAGCAGGGTGCAGCTGTTGGAAAGAATGAGAGAAACCTAGCTACAGCCTGACACGGAGAGATCATCAAGACAGAAACGACATGAGTGAAGCAAGGAAGTCAGATAATAATGCATAAAGTAATATTCCATTTATGCTAAGATGCAGCCAGACAACACAGCTGTGTTTAGACAAATTTCCTGGCTAAGCTGAGATATTGTTTGAAACTTTTAGAAAAATGCATTTGTGGTCTACAGATATATAAATCAATACAAATAAAACAGCACTTACTGTGCATGCTGTCTCAGTGCATCTCTCTGAAGTGAGATCTCATCATTTTGCAGATGAGGAAATTCGGGCACAGTGAGGTTAAGGGATTTCACCCAGAGCCCACGTTCAGTGAGTGACTGGAGCTTTGTAAGGCTCTTAATCATTGCTGCTATACTACCCTTTGAGTAATAAAAACAAATCTAATCAAGAGTTCTAACCAAACATATCTGTTAAAGAAAATGAGGAGATTGGATCAGGTGAGGTATAAGATCTCCTGAGCGATTATATCTTATGAGAGTGTGAGCTTTGGGATCAGCTGGCCTTGGGTGAGACTCCAGATGTGATGCTGACACTCGACTGTGTCCAGTTAACTAAGTGAGCTGGTTTCGAATCTGTAAAATGTAAAGTGTAGGCACTGCTTTACGGGATTACAGTAGTGGGAGGGGCCGGTCCTGAGGCACCCTGGGGATGGCTCCTAACAAGTGCTCAGGAATAATATCGCTTTCTCCCATGACTCCAAAATCCCAGGATCCTAGTCTTACCTGAATATTTATGGAGTAAAACCTATTCCCAAGTTACGAGATTTCTCTAGAGCTCAATCTTTCCTATCAGACTACTAACCACACACCTCAGCTTGCATGAGCCAAACCATTAATACTCAGTCTGTTTAAAACCGGTATTACCTGCTTTGTTCTTGTCCAAGGCTAGCTTATTCTCTAGCGCCCCCTATCTTGACAGCAACATCTCATCAGTTGCTAAAACACATATCTGCACTCAGTTGACACTCAGTCGCCCTCTAAGCCCTGTGGATGCTGAATACATTTTGAATGTGCCAACTTTTTTCTGTCCGGATGGCTGGCATCCTGCTTAGGGTGCCATCATTCTTGGCATAAGTCTCTACATCCTATTCAAGCCACCTGCCTCAAGTCGTAATCCCATCCTGTTCGAATTACACTGCGGTCAGGGGTATCCTTCTAAAATGCACACCAGATTCTCTGAAAAATAATGTCTTGTGCTTAAAGGTGCCCCTAAGTGACCAGGCACGGTGGCTCACACCTGTAATCCCAGCACTTTGGGAGGCCGAGGTGGGCAGATCACAAGGTCAGGAGTTCGAGACCAGCCTGACCAACATGGTGAAACCCCGTCTCTACTAAAAATACAAAAATTAGCCGGGCATGGTGGCATGTGTCTGTAATCCCAGCTACTCAGGAGGCTGAGGCAGGAGAATCTCTTGAACCCAGGAGGCGGAGGTTGCAGTGAGCCAAGATCACGCCACTGCACTCCAGCCTGGGTGACAGAACGACACTTCATCTCAAAAAAAAAAAAAAAAAGTGCCCCTAAGATACTGTAAGAGCTCTCATTGCTTGTGGATTAAATCCCAAATTCTTTATGCCTGAGTTGGTCTTCTTCAACTTCATCTCATATTCCATGCCTCTTCCAGACTCTGAAGCAGTTCATGGAGTAGAACATTTATATTCAGACACACTGAATCAATTTTAGCTCTGAACATGAGTGATTTTTCCAGCTTCATGGGCTCGGCCCACACCACCTCCGACACCTGCCACATTCCCTTTACACCCACCTGTCATTTCTTTACTACCTGATTCTTATTCATTCTCCAGATCTCAGTAAAGACGTCGCTTCCTTTCTGTTAATTTCCCTGATATCTCCACGTCTCCATCTCATGTTCAAGACAAGGGACGTTCTTATGTCCTCCCATAATGTACTGCCTTGAACTGTCTCCATCATGGCAGAGCATGCTGTATTACAAGTTTGATGTGCAGGAAATAGGGCCCAAGTGGTGTTTGCCATTCATCAGTGTGGCATAGCCAGTGCAGTACTGGGGCAGACCCCTATCAACGACCTTTTAAAAGATGCTAACATGACCTTTTAAAAGATGCAAATCCGACGTTATCACTTTCCTGCAAGACCTTTGAGCAGCTTTGAACCGCTTTGTCTGTTTCCTCCAAAGACAACATCCAGCTCCCTGGGCAGCCTCAGGCCTCAGTGTCTCAGCCCCTGGCCCTTCTAACTACTTCCACTGTCATTCTCCATCTGTCTCTGGTACAAAGTTCTTTCCTGACACAAGGTCTTTGCTTATGTGGTTTCTCTTACCCCCCTCTGGATTTCTTTCCTTGGCAAACTACAAATCATCATTTAGGTCTCAGTTTAAATGCCACTTCCTGAAAAATGACTTTGCTGAGAGCCTCAATTGGAACTCTCAGTTGTAAAACCCCTGCACCTCCCCATGTGTGTGTGTTCCTCCATGCACTCTTCCCAATTAGACAGCACGGTCCCCAGGGACTGAATTTTCTTCACTGCTATCACACCAACATCTAGCCAAGAACTTGCAGCAAAATCTATTTGTCAAATGGAAGTATAAATCATTAAGGAAAATATCTGATCAGTGATTTCATGAAAAATACAGTATATAATGAACACCTAGAAGTTTATTATACTTAAATGGGCCATCTCTGATATGGAATAAGTTCACTACAATTTACATGTTTTTGAAAAATAACAGCACATATAATTCACAGATTTAATGGCAGTGTCACATCTATACTTGCATTTTATGTGGCATATTGTAAAAAGAGTGAGTTTTATTATCCAGATTATCTAATAAGGAAACAATGTTTAAATGCTGATATGGTTTGGCTGTGTCCCCATTGATTCAAAGACAAAAAGGGTTTAAATAAAATACGACCAAAGAAAGTAAATAGAAAAGAGGAGGGAATTTGCGAGAAAACATTTTAAAGGGTCCATTTTCAATGCGTGATAAATCTAAGTACTGGCAGCCACCCTGCAAATGTAACAAACTGCATGGCTCATGCACCTCGAGCATCACAGTAAGCAAACAGATTGAAAGGAGAGGTCAGTCCATAAAAGGGAAACAGTTTCATTATTGGGAAATTGAAACAAGCAGGAAGGGGGACTGGGCTATAACCTTATAAAGGGATAATGAAACTTAGGTCGCGTCCAGGAAAATTATAATCCCATAGACTCAACCAATGAGGAACTGGGGGAGGGACTTGCATGCTAGAAAATTAAAATTAAAAATAAAAATTAAATTAAAATTAAAAATTACTGGCTGTGACTGCGCCAGATGTACCTGCCTACCAGACACCCAGTCTTGCAAGACCATTATTAAAAGTCTCACTTTTGCTGTTCTTTGTGCCTCTAAGTCCACTCTTTGGGTTTGAATGAGTGAATAGATTTCTCACACCCACCCAAATCTCATCTTGAATTCCCAAGTGTTGTTGGAGGGACCGGGTGGGAGGTTACTGAATCATGCAGGCAGGTCTTTCCGGTGCTGTTCTTGTGATGGTAGGTCTCCCAAGATCTGTTGACTTTATAAGGTGGAGTTCTCCTGCACAGGCCCCTTCTCTCTTTGCCTGCTGTTTACACATTCATGCAAGAGGTGACTTACTCCTCCTTACCTTCCACAATGATTATGAGGCTTCCTCAGCCTGTGGAACTGTGAGTCCATTAAACCTCTTTCTTTTGTAAATTTCCCAGTCTCGGATATGTCTTTATCAGCCACAGGAAAACAGACTAATACAAATGCCTTACATAATCTTGCAGTAGCTGCATGTATGAATGAAAGGCTGAAACAGTGTCTCTTCTGCACAGATGGTACTAACTTAAACTCTGTCAAACAAAAAGTTGTTTGATAGTCACTTAACAGTCATCACCTCTGCTACTATACCTTCGAGAATAAGCCACTGATTCAATTTATCTGAAATTATGATATTAAAATAATTTTTGAAGTTTGTTTTTACATATGTCTGATTATCTATCTACCTCTATTTTATTTTACGAAGTTAATTGCTTTTAACGTCAGTGTTCTTCAAATCACTCTGCCTCCTTTGCATTACAGTATAAAAATAGATCAATTTTTTTCCTATTGATTTCTAAACGCTTGATGTCTCCTCTCTCTCTTTAAAACCCAATCTGATAATGTGGATTTAACATGCCTACCTTCAACGTTATGTTTTGTTATTTGTACTAAGTTATTTCATAGTGTTTTTTTAAATCATATGCCTAATAAGTCAGGTATGGACTTTTACTCCTGGTTGGGAATTCTTAAGTAAAATAAAAAGTGATTATTTGTCTAAGTTTAATTGAGGCATAGCTAAGAAAATGCGGCCCATAGTTCTTCCCTCTTGTTGCTCTAAGATCTGTGTTTTATCTGTCAAAAAGCCTTTCTCATTTTCAACCTATGGAGTCATGATTAAGGAATTAATAGAACACCCAGTGTTTAAGAATTTAACTTAACCCTGATACTTATTCTTGAACAAAGTAAGTATCAGGGTTAAGTTAAATTCTTATAACTCAGGGGTTAATTACGCAATTTTGCATTTTGTTATATCAATTTTTACCCTGTCAACATTGTAAGTCGTTTCAAATAACTACTTGCAAAGTAGTCACTAGCCGTTTTCAGTCTATTCATGATTTGCCATGATAATTACTTCCTATCACTCTATCTCTTCAGCATTGCTGCATAAAGGAAACAAAGATCTATCTAAAGCATGTGGAAAACAAAATAAATAGAAACTGAGAGGAAAACAGCAAATTTTATTTGTGTATTTAATCTTTTCTCCCTTTCTATGACTTGATTTAATTTGATGTTTGGAACACAATCTATTTCTAAAATTTCTGAGGACAGCTTCATTTTGTTCTTTTGTTTCTATGTTTGCATTTCCATCTCACTTCCTTAAATTAAATTTCTTCCATAAATTTCATTTTAACATATATCTAGGTTTTGTGATCACACACACACACACAGACACACACGCACAGACACACACCGCTCTTCTTGAAGTCTATACACCATTTACACCATTTCTCTGGACTGTTGAAACTATTATATGACAATTGTTTACTTTACATTGAGGGATTAATTTTTGAAGACATATTAATTGAAACAAATATTAGTGGACTACTTCGATATATTGCGAAATTGTTGATTATAATGAGATCATTATCAGGGCTTTAAGCTTTTTAGGCCATGAGGAATCATTAATGGCACTCCAAATTTCCATTCAGTAAATTAATATTTTTAATACCTTATATATCTTTTTCTCCCCCCAAATAAAATAATATAGTATTATTAAATCAACTCAACAGAAGATTTTAGAAAACAACGTGTTTATAGTAGACAGAATTCTAAGATACCGCCTCCCACTGCCCATGGCCAAGATTCTCTACCCCATTGTATACACACCTACTCCCAGTTTTTCAATCAAACACTAATATAGATACTGCTGTGAAGAGATTTTGAAGATGTAATTAAGGTCCTGACTCATTGATAGGGACATTATCTGCATGGACCCTAACATGGGGAGATTTTCTAATCATATGAGCCCTTACAAAGCAGAAAATTTTCACCAGCTGATGTCAAAAGAGAAAGTCAGAGATTCAAAACGCAAGAAAAATTTGACATGCTATTGCAGTTTTGAAGAAATATGGTATTCTCTAGGATGTGACAGTGGCCTCAGTGGACAGCCAGGGAACAAACAGGATCCCAGTCCTACAACCACAAGGAATTGGATTCTCCCAACCGTGCTGATAAGCTGGAAGTAGATTCTTCCTCGCTCAGTCCTCCAGATGAAAACAGCCCACAGCACCTTGATTTCAGCCTTGTGAGATTGTGAGCAAAGAACCCAAACAAGTCACACCAGAATTTCTATCCTGCAAAACTATGAATTCATAAATGGCTTTGTTATAACCTGCTAAATTTGTAGTAATTGGCAATACAGCAACAGAAAACAAAGATTTTAGTATTGAGAGGAGTGGTTTCATAATTAGGCAGTGGAAGGAAGACAGAAGAAAATGAGGAATATGACTCAGAAACCCTAAGTTACCTCAGACAGTGCCTAAATTGTTGTGCCCTGGCAACTGACCTACCAAAAGTGTGAGATAATAGATTTGTATTATTTTAAGCAGCTGAGTTTGTGGTAATTCATTATGTGGCAATAGAAAATGAAGACAGTGTCTATAACATGTGATACTAATATTTCATTGTAACATGAAGCATTTCACACTACAAAGTACTCATATGCTGGACAAATTATGACATATAAATCTTAAAAGATATTGATGAGCTCCCAATCCAGTAATTATAAGCTTCACCCACCTACTCACTCTAGGGATTTGATATGGTTTGGCTGTGTCCCCACCCAAATCTTATCTTGAATTCATACATGTTTTGGGAGGGACCTGGTGGGAAGTAATTGAATCATAGTGGCAAGTCTTTCTCATGCTGTTCTCATGATAGTGAATAAGTCTTGCAAGATCTGATAGCTTTAAAAAGAGGAGTCCCTCATGGACACAGGGAGGGGAACATCACACACTGTGGCCTGTCAATGGGGTGGGGAGCAAGGGGAAGGAGAGCATTACGACAAATACCTAATGCATGTGGGGCTCAAAAACCCAGATGATAGGTTGATAGGTGCAGCAAACCACCATGGCACATGTATACCTATGTAACAAACCTGCACATTCTGCACATGTATCCCAGAACTTAAAGTAAAAAAAAAAACAAAAAACAGAAAAAACAAATCATATACCTATATTAACAACAAAGACGAAATAAAATTAAAATTAAAAGAGGAGTTTTCCTGCACAAACTCTCTTACTTTGTCTGCCACCATCCATGGTGACTTGCTCCTCTTTGCCTTCTGGCCATTGTGAGGCTTCCCCAGCCACATAGAATTGTAAGTCCAATAAATCTCTTTCTTTTATAAATTGCCCAGTCTAGGGTATGTCTTTATCAGCAGTGTGAAAACAGACTAATACAGTAAATTTGTACCAGTAGAGTGGGGTGCTGCTGAAAAGATACCCAAAAATGTGGAAGCGACTTTGGAAGTGGGTAACAGGCAGAGGTTGGAACAGATTAGAGGGCTCAGAAGACAGGAAAATGTCAGAAAGTTCGAAACTTCTGAGAGACTTGTTGAATGGCTTTGACAAAAATGCTGATACTTATATGAACAGTAAGGTCCAGGCTGAGGTGGTCTCAGATGGAGATGAGGAACTTGTGGGAACTGAAGCAAAGGTGACCCTTGTTATATTTTAGCAAAAAGACTGGCAGCATTCTGCACCTGCTCTAGAGATTTGTGGAACTTTGAACTTAAGAGAGATGATTTAGGGTATCTGGCAGAAGAAATGTCTAAGCAGCAAAGCATTCAAAAAGTGACTTGGGTGCTGTTAAAGGCATTCAGTTTTAAAAGGGAAACAGAGCATAAACGTTTGGAAAATTTGCAGCCTGATAGTGAGATAGGAAAGAAAATCCCATTTTCTGAGAAGAAATTCAAGCCAGCTGCAGAAATTTGCATAAGTAACGAGGAGCTGAATGTTAATCCCCAGGAAAATGGAGAAAATGTCTCCAGGGCATGTCAGAGACCTTTTTGGCAACCCCTCCCATCACAAGCCTGGAGACCTAGTAGGAAAAATTGGTTTTGTGGGTCAGGCCCAGGGTCCCTGTGCTGTGTGCAGCCTAGGGACTTGGGTGTCCTGTGTTCCAGCTGCTCCAGCGGTGCCTGAAATGAGCCAATGTGGAGCTTAGGCTGTGGCTTCAGAGAGTACAAGCCTTGAGCCTTGGCAGCTTCCACATGGTATTGAGTCTGTGGGTGCACAGAAGTCAAGAACTGAGGTTTGGGAACCTCACTTGGCTGCCCACAAAACACTTGGCTGTCCAGGCAGAAGTTATCTGCAAGGGTGGGCACTCATGGAGAACCTCTACTAGGACAGTGTGGAAGGGAAATGTGGGGTCAGAGCCCCCACACGGAGTCCCTACTGGGGCACTGCCTAGCGGAGCTGTAAGAAGAGACCCAGTGCCCTCCAGACCCCAGAATGGTAGATCCACTGACAGCCTGCACCGTGTGCCTGGAAAAGTGCACTCAGTGCCAGCCCATGAAAGCAGCCAGGAAGGGGGCTATACCCTGCAAAGTCACAGGGGTGGAGCTGCCCAAGACTATGGGAACCTATCTCTTGCATCAGTGTGACCTGGATGGAGTCAAAAGAGATCATTTTGGAGCTTTAAAATTTGACTCCCTGCTCTATTTCAGACTTTCATGGGGCCTGTAGCTCTTTTGTTTTGGCCAATTTCTCCCATTTGGAACAGCTGTGTCCACCCAATGCCTGTATCCCCACCATATCTAGGACGTAACTAATCTGCTTTTGATTTTAAAGGATCATAGGTGAAAGGGACTTGCCTTATCTCTGATGAGACTTTGGACTGTGGACTTTTGAGTTAATGCTAAAATGAGTTAAGATTTGGAGGACTGTTGGGAAAGTAGGATTGGTTTTCAAATGTGAGGACATGAGATTTGGGAGGGACCAGGGGCAGAATGATATGGTTTGGCTGTGTTCCCACCCAAATCTCATCTTGAATTTCCACACATTGTGAGAGGGACCTGGTGGGAGATGATTGAATCATGGAGGCAAGTCTTTCCCATGCTGTTCTCTTGATAGTGAATAAGTCTCACAAGATCTGATGAGTTCCCCTCACAAGCTCTCTCTTTCTTTGCCTGCACCATCTATGTAAGATGTAACTTGCTCCTTCTTGCCTTCCACCAAGATTGTGAGACTTCCCCAGCCACATGTAAGTGTTAAGTCCACTTAAACCTCTTTCTTTTGTAAATTTCCCAGTCTTGGGTATGTCTTTATCAGCAGCATGAAAACAGACTAATACAAGAGTATTAAACTAACACCAGAGTGGCAGAAAACACGGAATCTAATGCTTTCCTGAGAGCGAACAGCTACACTAGAAATCAAGAGCCCTGAGGATGAATGGATGTGGCAAAGGAATGAAAGGCACATAAAGTGGGAAGCTGTGCAGAGACCCCAGATAAATCAGGGAACCTAAGGTATGGAAAGGAAAAACCGAGAAAAATCATCTGTCAGGAAAGGAAACGGTGAAGAAACGCAAGTGGTGATCGGAATTTATGCACTCTGCTGTTTTTACTGTGCTCAGAGGAAGGAAGGATCTGCTTCAGCCATTTTTTAGAGTTAAGTATGTTTGTCAGCCGATGGAGAGTAACAAGTGTAAATATGGAAATACAAGAATAACTCTTAAATAAGCTATGGAAGTAAAATGGCATAAGACAATGTGTGTGTATATATACCTGTATGTGTGTGTTTTTAAAAACATCTATCAATGTAAAAGAAAGAACTCAGTGAAAGAAGAAGTAGAAGGAGAAAAAGAGTAGAAAGTTTGAACAGAATTGAAGGGTTCAACATCAGGTATGAATGTTAGGCACCAATTTTTCTCTTCTCCTAAACATCCACAAAAGCAAAAAAAGTGAGTGGGAAGGAAACCACAAACTCTGCTGAGAGAAAACCATGGTACAGATATAATCCGCATGCTCAAAACAAAACCACAAAACACAAGTTTTTCCAGAGTAGCTATGACACATTTAGCAAGCTATCAAAAAGAAATAAACAATAACCACCTCACTCAAAAACAAATGAAGAGTAACCAGAACTCCCACAGCTGGAGGGTCTCTCAACAATCTCATATTCCAAGATCACTTCCAAGAAATGCTGAGGTGGCCGGGTGTGGTGGCTCACACCTGTAATCCCAACACTTTGGGAGGCTGAAGTTCAGGCTGACAGTTGGCTTAAACCTAGGAGTTCAAGATGAGCCTGGGCAACATGGTGATACCCACATTGCTCAAAAAAAAAAAAAAAAACCACAGACAAATTACCTGGGCATGGTGGCATGCACCTGTGGTCCCAGCTACTTAGGAGGCTGAGATAGGAGGATCACCTGAGCCTGGGAAGTCAAGGCTGCAGTGAGCCAAGACTGTACCACTGCACTCCAGCCTGGGTGACAGAGACAGCCCTGTCTCTACAATAACCACAGAAAGAAATGCTGAGGTATCTGGAAGTCAAAGAGGATTTGATCAGGTGGAAACTTTGCTGGGGAGAGTAAACAAAAGGTGAGTAGAAAATCATGGAAAAGCACATAGACAATAGATCCCTGAAAATACCAGGAAAACAATAATGTCTGAAGGAACTTCCTGCAAAAAAAATTGAGAAAGAGCAGCACAAAGCAAGAAGAGCTAATGAGGAGGCCGGGTACAGTGGTTCACGCCTGTAATCCCAGCACTTTGGGAGACAGAGACGGGTCAATCACTTGAGGTCAGAAGTTCAAGACCAAGCTGGCCAACATGGTGAAACCCCATCTCTACTAAAAATACAAAAATTAGCTGGGCATGGTGGCAAGTGCCTGTAATCTCATCTACTCAGGAGGCTGAGGCAGGAGAATCACTTGAACCTGGGAGATGGAGGTTGCAGTGAGCTGAGATCTGGCCACTGCACTCTAACCTGGGTGGCAGAGTGAGACACTAACTCAAAACAAACAAACAAACAAAAGAACTGACGAGGAAATTAAAAGAATCGTAAAAATCTATTTAGCTTAGTTATTCAAATTAGTTTGACAATCTTAATAAAGCATATAATTTTCCAAGAAAATATAATTTAACAATATGAATCCTATAATAATTAGAAAAGTCTAAATTGACTGAATTCATACAGAAAACAAAGAAAAATGTTAGCCCGTCAGAAAATTAGGTAGCCACTACTTTCTAAGAGAATTGTATCACTCCTTTTAAGAGAAGATAATTCCACTGCAGTCTACTCTGTTCCAAAGAATTGAAAACTGGTAAAAAGCTTTCTAATTCATTTTATGAAATGAGTACAACATTAAAGCAAAATTATTTTTAAAAGATTAAATACAAAAAATGAAATTACAGTTACAATCTCAGTTAACTGTGCAAAAAATTCTAATGAAATAGAAACAGATAACAGAATCTGCTTTGTGATTGCTGCATTTAGTCTAGAAATGGTTGGATAGTCTTATGTTAAAATGTACAATAATAAGATTCAATTTTTATTTACAACTGATCAAAATCACAATGGAGAAAAAGTCAAGGCCTTGTCTGAAGGACAAAAGAAATTTTAGGATATTGTTCTGTGTCTCAATTACCTGATGTTTACCCTTTATGCTGTAAAGGCAGAAAGGAGTGACACCTTTCTAAAGTGATCAGAAAGGTCACGACCAGCTGTCCTGTAACAAAAGGCAGTTTAAGTAAAGTATAACAAATCTATTTAATCAAAGTTTTACATGTCAGAAGAGCCTTTAAAAATGAAGAACCAAAGACCCAGAGAAAAGTGTCTGTTTTTATAGGTAGGCTTCATGAAGGAGGGACAGCCATGTGGAAAAGTTATTGGACAAAAGAATGGTCTCATGGTAACAGACTGAGAAGGAACCCAGCAAGGCCTGACTTCTGGGCCTCTCTGTGCTGCATTTCTTTCTCCTGGTGTGGGGCAGGTCCCTCTGGAATGACAGTCTTCAAGGGAAAGGGAAAAGAAAGACGCTTCTAGGTTTTATGAGTTGCTTTGGAGGAGAAGGGGTATAGTTTCTATGACTTGCCTTGGGGAAAAGGAATTCTGGTTTCTGCTTCAGAGTAGTGGGAGGGGAGGGAGACGAGGGCAGGAGAAGGTCAGAGACCTTGCCCTTGCTTCTGAAACCTCCAGTCTCCTGTAGTTCAAAGTATTAAGCAGGCCAAGACGCCATCTGTTGGGGTATTGTGTTCTGAACCCCAACAACGTCACTTTGGAAGATTGGAATGGCAGATGTGATATGCCATGGAAAATAAATATTGCCATTACAATCTAACAGTAATACCAGCTAACATGAAAAAGGGCAAAGAACACACCAAAATAATCTAGACTATATCTCAAAGCAAACATTTTCTTTTTTTTTTTTTGAGACAGAGTCTCACTCTGTTGCCAGGCTGGAATGCAGTGGCACAATCTCAGCTCACTGCAACCTCCGCCTCCTGGGTTCAAGCAATTCTTCCACCTCAGCCTCCTGAGTAGCTGGGACCACAGGTGCGTGCCACCACGCCCGGCTAATTTTGTATTTTTAGTAGAGACGGGTTTCAACATGTTGGCCAGGATGGTCTCGATCTCTTGACCTCGTGATCCACCCACCTCAGCCTCCCAAAGTGCTGGGATTACAGGCGTGAGCCACCGCGCCCAGCCTAAAGCAAACATTTTCTCATTAGCTAAATTGTAAAAATAGTTCTCATATACTTTACTATTCTTATTGAAGATACTCATAACACAAAGATAACTGTATTGCCATAAATGTGACAATATTGAAGGCCCTGCTCCAATTGTTCTTATGTTATTATGATTAGTAATCATTTTTAAAAATCACTTATATTTGACATAGAGATTTATTTTATTTTGCCCAATTGTTTGGTAATATATGAGGAGAAATCATCCAATTAACAGATTATTTAGATGTAATCTGATGCTTACTCATTGTGTGCTTGGTAAATGCACACAATGCTTGGTAAATTTAGAAGTATATTAACAAGATGTGAGAAAATCAACACATTAAATTTTCAAAAGAAAACTACACAAAATAGACAATATTTTAAAAGTCATGAATGTAAATAGTTTACATTATATATGATAAATGTGAATGAAATTCATACCCACAGATTCAAATGTTCGGGACTTTTAAAATCAAACAAATTAAGAAAATGCATAATGCCATTATATTGACTTAGAAAATGTCAGTTGAAAATAGCTTCATATTTTATTTGGTTTCTCTGGCATCTATACAAATGTATGTTTAAAGGACAATTACCTTTTCCTTTTTTATTTCTGAAGTATGAAAGACAATGTGAGATTCTTCTGGGTAATATGAGCTTCTTTGTACATCTTTTCAGGGTGCCATTGATGTTGACAGCTATTCTTTTAAAACACTGATACTCAACATGACAATGCATGTGACTTGCCAAGGAATTGAGAAGCAGAAAGTACAGTGACATGGTTATGACAGGGCTGCAGAAGACATGACTTGTAATGTCATTTCAACACTTTCTCTAAAAATAAGTTGAAAAACACAAAATGAATTTGCCTTTTCCTCAGCCAAAATAAGTATCTCTTTACTGCGCATCTGCAGATACCTAGTTTGTATTGAAAGTGGTTTTTGAAGATTCTAAAATACGTGTGTGTGTGTGTGTGTGTGCGTGTGTCTCTGCTCAGGGCTTACAAATCATTTACCTTGAGTAGCATATTTTCTTTAGTCTTTGCAACTAGCTGAAAGGTATCATAACTTTCCAATATTATCATTTACATAAAAGTTGTCTTGAAATAAACAAAAAGACACAGTAGACGCTAACCAAATGTTTTGATTATCACGTTTTTACAAAAAGAAACAAAATAGACATTTATTTGCTTTCATAGGCTATGTATAAGATTGGAGCAGTAAGGAGTAGTTTATAAGACAAACTTCTATTTGTTACATTTTAGAAAAATGTTAGCTAACAATGGAATTTAGCATATTACTCTATGGTACCAAAACAGAATTCCATTTCTAGTGGTATGTTTTTCCTTAAGTGAATAGGCCAGAGATACCCTCATACTAAAAACGTGTATGTGTGTATAAATAAAGCTTCATCTATGTTAAACATATTAATCAGCATAATATTTATACTCGCAGATAGTTTTCACTGTCTTTCTAGGGTCTGACTGAAGTGCTTCGTTTTTTGTTTTTTGAGACGGAGTCTTGCTCTGTCACCAGGCTGGAGTGCAGTGGCGCAATCTCGGCTCACTGCAACCTCCACCTCCTGGGTTGAAGCGATTCTTCCGCCTCAGCCTCCCAACTAGCTGGAACTACAGGTGTGCACCACCACGCCCGGCTAATTTTTGTATTTTTAGCAGAGATGGGGGTTCCACCATGGTCAGGATGGTCTCGATCTCTTGACCTCGTGATCCGCCTGCCTCAGTCTCCCAAAGTGCTGGGATTACAGGCGTGAGCCGGCCTAAAGTGCTTAGTTTTGATGAAAGAAAGCCTATGGATTTGATCAGAAGCCCATGAGTCCAATCAAAGGAACTATTTCTTTTAAATTTAAAAACATGCAAGCAATTTCAAACATATAAATTAAATAAGATTTTAGGACAACCTATGAGTGGAGAAACATAGGAAAACTAGGTTATCAGAAATTCATAGTCGATCCTCCGGAGGCAGGAGTAAAATTATAGTTGAGGAGAGATATAAGTCATCATCTCAGATTAATTTGCTTGCAATCTGAAATTATGGAAAGAGGAAAAGCACATGTGCAAGGATATTTTTCTTTTTCTTTTTTTTTTTTTTTTTTTTTGAGATGGAATTTCACTCTTGTTGCCCAGGCTGGAGTGCAATGGCGCGATCTCGGCTCACCGCAACCTCCGTCTCCTGGGTTCAAGCAATTCTCCTGCCTCAGCCTCTCGAGTAGCTGGGACTACAGGTATGCGCCACCACGCCCAGCTAATTTTTGTATTTTTAGTAGAGACGGGGTTTCACCACGTCGACCAGGATGGTCTCGATCTCTTGACCTCGTGATCCACCCGCCTCAGCCTCCCAAAGTGCTGGGATTATAGGCGTGAGCCACCGCGCCAGGCCTTGTTTTTCATTTTATCTAATATTTTTAAATTGTGATAAAAACATGAAAGCTACCCTCTTAAATTTTTAAGAATGCAATACGGTATTCTTAACTACAGGCACAATACTGTACCTAGTAGAGCTCTAGGACTTACTCATCTTGGATACCTGAAACTTTATACCTGTTGAACAGCAACTCCCTATTTTCCACTTCTCCCAGCCCCTGGTAACCCATTGCACTCTGTGCTTCTGTGAATGGGATTATTTTACATTGCACATATAATAATGGACTCACACTATATTTTCTGTTTGGCTTATTTCACTTAGCATAACGTCATCAAGGCTTATCCATGTTGCCACATATGGAAGGATTTCATTCCAGACAGTATTTTGTTGTAAGTATATGCCACATTTTCCTGATCTATTCACATGTCAGTGGGTGTGTTCATGTGGCTTCCACATCTCAGCTATTGTGAGTACTGCTGCAAGGAACGTGAGAGTTCAAATGTGTCTTCAAGATCCTGATTTTAATTTTTTGAATAAACACCAAGTGTGGGATTGGTGGATCACATGATAGCTCTATTTTTAATGTTTTTGAGGAGCCTCTACATTGTTTTCTATAGTGGCTGCCCCATTTTACATTCCCAACAGTATACAAGGATTCCGATGTCTCCACATCTTTGCTAACACTTGTTATCATTTTGTTGTTGTTTTGACAATAGCTATCCTAACCAGTGGGAAGTGATATCTCATTATGGTTTTGATTTGCGTTTTTCTGATGATGAGTGACATTGAGCATTTTTCATATGTGTGTTGGCTATTTGGATACTCCTTTAAAGAAATGTCGATCCAAGTACTGTACACCTTTTAAAATCTGGTTATTTGTTTCTGGCTATTCAGTTGTAGGGTTTCCTTATATATGTTGGATATTAACTCCTTATTAGATAAATAGTTTGCAAATATTTTCTCCTATTTCATAGGTTACCTTTTCAATCTGTTAATTGTTTCCTTTGCTCTTATAAGGCTTGAACCCTTTCTGGTTTTACTCTACAGATATCTTGTCATTATGAATCTTATTAAATGATTTCATTTTTATATGTGCAATAAAAAGCAATGAGAATTGTTAAAAACAAAAACCTCAGAGAGACAGGATTTTACTCCACAGAGAACAGAGTGGAACTCATATCAACCTGAGTTAATAAAAGGAAAACTCTTTTCACTCAGATAAAACTCTCAGGCGAGGCACTTGGAAATATTTTTGATGCGTTCATTGTCTTTGAGCAATTTAAGACTATATTTACACCAGATGTTCTTACCTATAAGTGGAAGTTAAACAGTAGGTAAATATGGACACAAAGATGGGAACAATAGATTCTGGAGAATACGAAGGGGAGAAAAGAGGGAAGGGGGCAAAGGTTGAAAACTACCTAGTAGGCACTACATTCACTATTTGGGTGATGGATTCAATTGAAGCCCAAACTTCAGCATCACACAACATATCCTTGTAGTAAACCTGAACGTGTCCGCCCACATACACAATCTACAATAAAAACTATAAATATTTGGCAAAAAAAAAGAGTATGTCTAAAGCTCTTAAGAGCCATGTTTATATTTCTCTGTTGCCTTTTGCTTTATGTTTTGTTTAAATTTGACAATTTGTTCGGTAAGTACATCTTTTAATGCTCTGTATATAGTACTAATGTAACAACATAGCTGTACATGTTCTCATAAATCCAAGGACAGAAAATTTAGAGGTAGCAATAATGAGCAAAGGTAACATTTCAGTGGAAACTGAGCTAAATGAGTAAAAGCAATACAAATGATGCGGAAAGGATTACAACAATGAAGAAAGGACATTGTGTTCGAGCCCTAGATAAACCCAACCAGCTAATCTCTGAGCTAGAAGTACGTAGTACATCGGTATGTAACTGTAATTATTTTGAGAAATGCTAAACCCCAAAATAAAAAGATTTTGCACTTGCCATAACTGAAAGTTCGTTTTTCCTCTCTTTTGGGCAACAGTCTATCACCCTCGCCTGCAATCGAAATGACCCTCATCCTGGCAGCCAGCACTGGTATTCCATTCTCATTGAGCTCCCTGACAGGCAGGCCAGCTTTGCCATGGGCAAACACAATCATCATTTGCAGACAAAAGGAGAATCTAGTTATTTGATCTTGATTACAAGATGTGACAATTACCTCTCAACTATTGCAGATTTTATGTCATAAATTGCTCTGGGGCACTGCAACCTGGCAAGTCATTGAATTTGACCTAGGTGAGCATTTATTTTAATTTTAATTCTAGGCTTACAGGTCTGGAAGAAGCCTTTGTAAAGTCTTTGAGATCTCTGAGTAGGATGAAAGTCCCACTCTGAAACCTACTTCATAGCCTCACCTATTTTACTTACTAGAAAGCATGTTGTCCTCTTGTTCCATTCTTCAGAGTCAAAGACCCTGTGACTTTTCTGAGCCCTGACTGTCCAGTGAGGATGAAGATGAGGTTCTGTCACTTTTCAACTCTGAATACAGTATAAAGCAGGATATTTGCTGTCCAGTGAACTTCAACATGTTTCAGCAAGCCTCATCTTTGTTCTCATTGATGGAAAGCTTAAATTAAATCTTCCCCAGCCCAAACATTCAGCAAGGGATGTAATGAATTAATTCTGTAATTGAAATACATAGGTGTTTTAAGCAACTAAGATTTCTGTATGGTCTCCCACAAACCTTACACATAAATAGAAAGTTAATTGTTTGGTAATAAATGAACACTTTAGGTAATGAGAGATACTCAGAATCCCTAGAGAAATTAAATTCTTATTTTCTCTTAAAAAGACACAGCATGTCCTGGGCACATATGAAATGCCGAAAAATTCCCTCGGTTCCATGTCCAAGCACACACCTAGCTCCATACCCATTAGGAGTCATAATGAGCACATTGCTGATGACAAGGTCAAACACAGACCTTTCCCCTTTGGCCCAAACCTGCTGACAAGGCAAGACACAGATCCTCCAACCATCCACACTTTGTCTCATTATTAATTAGCTAAGATTAGAACTGTTTATCCCTCTAAACTAACAAAACCCAGAGATAAAAATTTCCTGTTGAGTTGACTAAGACTCACCCTGATTGCAAAACAACCTTAATAGTAAATTACACTGCTAGTTACACAGTCACAACCTGCTGAGATCTGGCTATGTTCTCCCTATTGCAAATAGTCCTAATGAAATTATACGCTCCACTGTCTGCTGCATCCTGTCTTTGACAGCTACCAGCCTCTTTTACTGGAGTCACAGCTCATAATATAGACGAAGCTGCTCTGGAGACTTTTGTTATTTTGCACTTCATAGGAACTGTGCTCAATAAGCAATTGATTCATTTGTCGTGAGAGATAATAAGCAAATAAAAAGAATTCTTATACTTTTGATGGCAGCTAATGGGGTTCCCAGGTTAGTCTGGCATACTGGGAAGAGGGTAACTGGGTTTTGTAGGCTACAGGCATGAACCTCCACATTTGCTACATGTCTCCTTCAAGGAAGCCACTTCACCTCAGTAAGCTTCAGGTATTCAATCTGTGAAATGGTAAGTGCTAGATTTTTAATTAACACTGTGGAGAAAAACTCCTTTTCTTAGTAGAAATATCTTCCATACTCCCAATACACACATTCTGTTTCTCTTCAGGAAATGCGTCTATTGACCTGTTAGAATAGGAGCTGAAAACCTAGGTGACAATTTTGAACAATTATATAAGAGGTTAATATTCTGCTTTAGATATTGGAGGTTAGAACCAAGTCAGCTAACTGCAGAGCCATTGTTTTGCTGACTGGATTCAAGTAGAGTGACAGATCTGAGTACCTTGGGACAAAAGATCGGCATTTCTGAGGCAGAAGTCTAAAAGAAAAGATAAGTCATGTGAACCACCTTCTCAAATTATAGTTCCTTTTGGCTAGATGCCTAGTGAACTAGTGTAAGAGTAAATACGAATGGAACCTAAGAAAAAAAAAATAATTCTCCCTCATGTAAAAAGGGAAAGAGATGCCTGCAACCACCACCACCATTTCCTCAGAATATTTTATTTTAAAAACTTATAAATTATTTCACTGCTTCTTAGGGATATACACAATTTGTTTTAGAAAAAAGATAAATAAGTCTCTTGCCAGTTTTACAACGTGTGAATGTGTTTCTCAAGGTTCTGGAACTATCTCTGAGATGAAATCACCAAGGAAGATGGTTCCCCATCTCCTCATCTTTATAAACCAAAAATAAAACTCATAGTCCCCCACCCCCAACCTCAACCCTGGCAACCGTCTAAATAGACCCCTCCTCTGCCACGTCACCTTAAATTTAACCTGCAAGACTGGTTTAGGCCATGATGGTGAGGCAGCCAGGTGGGAGAGGGTCCCCAGAGAAACTCCAACCAGCCTACATACTGGAAGGAATGCACAGCGGGGTGGAGCCACAGAAGTTTGCATTGTTTGCAGTGGGGAGGAGCCTGGCCCCTCCTTTTCCTGTGTGGAAACTGGAATTCAATTTGCAAGGCGGTAAGCACACCAGACTCTAGCTTTGCAGAGAGTCTCTGTTCCCCTTCCTTTTTTTCCTTTACATCCAATAAAACCCTGCTTTACTCACCCTTTAACTTGTCTGCAAGCCTAAATTTTCGTGGCGATGGGACAAGGACCCTGTCTTTAGCTGAACTAAGGAAAAGTCCTTCAACCATGGGAAGGGAGGGTCAGACGTGCCTCATTATACCTTCTTTCCTCTTGGAATTCAGCAAAAGCCAGCCACCATTTAACATCAATACAGACCTTAAGTCTGAGAAGAAACCTTTACTGTGTATTCTCTCTGAAGCCTGCTACATGGAGACTTCATCTGCATGATAAAACTTTGGTCTCTGCAACCTCTTATCATAACCCAGACATTCTATTCTATGATAATAACTCTTTCAACCAATTGCCAGTCCGAAATTTTTTCATTCTACCTGTAATCTGGACCCCTCCTTGCTTTGAGTTGTCCCACCTTTCTGTACTGAACCAATGTATATCTTAAATGTATATGATTGAGGTCTCATGTCTCCCTAGAATGAATATAACTAGGCTGTGCTTCAACCACCTTGGACACATGTTCTCAGGGTCTCCTCAGTGCTGTGTCATGGGCCATGGTCGCTCATATTTGGCTTAGAATAAATCTCTACAAATATTTTACAAAGTTGGACTCTTTTTATTGACATTTTCATGGGAGGGTAGGAACCTAGTGTTACCTAGGTGTCTGGCTCCATGTTGCAAAACTACCTCCTGGTATAAAGATATGAGAATTTGTTTTTCCTTTGGGTAAAAGTAATTAGCAAGCACAAATGGCCATTTTGTTACCCAGTGAATTTGGGATGAATCGTATGTGGCAAATGGTGCTGTCAAGTCCTTTTACTTGCAGATTACTTATCATCAATCTTGAGAACATGTATGTAAGGGTTTTACCTACTTGGCCACATGAAAGGATGAGATTTCTCTTTTTCTCAATCTCTTTAGCAGATTTCCTGTGATGTACATTGAAGTGCGCTTTAGCGCTTATTCAACAACATCTATTCTACTTTTGTGGGGAGGTTTCCTGAGCAGGTTTTGTTTTAAATCATTTCGCAAACACTAGATATTTGCTAGACTTGAGGCTGTAAAGAAGGGATTAGCAAGCTATTTCTGTAAAGACCCAGATAGTAAATATTTAGGAATTACGTGTCACATACAGTTTTAGGGCATATTATTTTCTTTTCTCTTTTTTTTTTAGCCTATCATTAATGTAAAAAACATTCTTAGCTTGTGGCCTGAATGGGCACTGAATTTGGCCCTTGGCTCCATAATTTGCCAACTCTAAAGTGTGGGCGGAGATTGTGAAACCCTTCCCAGAGAGGCCTGAGAGGGCACCCTCACAGGGTGATGCTACCTTTAGGGAAACAGATGACACAGACCCCAGTCTTTTGTTTGTTTCCTGAGACACTAGAACTTGGCTCCACCTCCGTGCCAAAAGAATGCAGTGAAAAGAGAAGAGAGATATCCAAAGGTGACACATACGGTTAATTCTCATTATTCACAGTAGTTACGTTCTATAAAGTTTCTATAAATACCAAATTACTGTAGGGGCAGAGAGAAAGCTTCCCCTCTGCCCTCTGAAGGCTCACTGCTAAAATGAGCTGACAGTAGACAGATGAGCTGGGGGGAAATGCATGCAATTTATTGATGTGCACATGGAGATGGGAGTCATGAAATATGAGACTCAAAGAAGGGCTTTGGTTAAGCCTTAAATACCTTCTGGTTGGTTAAGTCTTTTTGTTTTTTTGTTTTTTTTGGTTTTTTTTGAGACAGAGTCTTGCTCTGTGGCCCAGGCTGGAGTGCCTTAAATATCTTAAATACCTTCTGGTTGGTTAAGCCTTAAATACCTTCTGGTTGGTTAAGTCTTTTTGTTTTTTGTGTTTTTTTTTCAAGACAGAGTCTTGCTCTGTCGCCCAGGCTGGAGTGCAGTGGTGTAATCTCAGCTCACTGCAGCCTCTGCCTCCTGGGTTCAAGTGATTCTCCTGTCTCAGCCTCCCAAGTAGCTGGAATTACAGGCATGCGCCACCAGGCCTGGCTAATTTTTGTATTCTTAGTAGAGACGGGGTTTCACCATGTTGTTGTCCAGGCTGGTCTTGAATTCCTGACCTTGTGATCTGCCCGCCACGTCTTCCCAAAGTTCTGGGATTACAGGCGTGAGCCAGTGTACCCAGCCTGGTTAAGTCTTAAATATCCTTTTCATAAGGGACAGAGAAGTGGTGGACTGTAGGTACATCTAGAGGGAAAGTAAATTATTTTAGGGAAAATAAATGAGCTCAAAGAAAAGACAGCTGGCCTGGTACAAAGTTCCACTGCGCTCTGGGGGAGGTACAAGCAAATTGTGCCAAGGTGACACGCAGAACTTTGTTGTAAACAAAGGTTGTCATTACGCAGATAAAGCCTTTCACATAATCTCTCTGAGCCGCCCTTAGAAGGATAGATGAAAAGTCTGTCTGGACATGGTAATGACTTCTAGTATTTTCTCCTCTTCGGTGGTTAATCTTTCCTGGTTATACAATAAGATTGGTAGAGAGAGAGTTTTAAAACAACTGCATTTCTATGTGTCAATTTGACTGGGCTGAATTAAAACAAACAAACAAAAAACGCTGCATTTCTTCTGGAGAAACTTCCTTTGATCAGACTTGAACAGATAAGTAAACTTCCAAGAAAGCCCCTCCTATCTTGCTTCCTTGCTTCAGGAAAGAAAGAGGATACTAGGTGATATGGTTTATCTGTGTTCTCAGGCAAATCTCATTTTGAATTGTAGCTCCCATAATTCCCACATGTTGTGGGAGGGACCCAGTGGGAGATAATTGAATCATGGTTGCCGTTCCCCCCAATCTTGTTCTCATGGTAGAGAATGAGTCTCACTAGATCTGATGGTTTTATAAGGGGAAACCTCTTTCACTTGGTTCTCGTTCTTTCCTGTCTGCCATGTAAGATGTGCCTTTTGCCTTCCACTGTGATTGTGAGGCCTCCCCAGCCATGTGGAACAGTGATTCCATTAAACCTCTTTTTCTTTATAAATTACTCAGTCTCGAGTATGTCTTTATCAGCAGCATGAGAACAGACTAATACAGTAGGGTGGGGTTGGAGGTTAATGGTGTTGGACAGAGATATTGGTCCTGAGGCTTATTTCTGAGACCTTTCAATTTTATTTAATTCAAAGCACTCAACATGCCCAAGTACCATTTTTGAGGGTATGGCTCTCAGAGCTCCAACATTAGCAAGTACTAAATTGTTGCTCCTTGGGAAAATATAAGGGGACGTTCCTGTGAGCCTCTGGCTGCAACATTTTCATTAAATGACCAAGTCATATTGTTTTATATGTGTTTCTGTTTAAAGACATTTTATTTAATGTATAAAATTTATTCGTCAGCATTGAACTTATAGCCAATGGCATTATAGGTCATATCTGAACAAAAGTTCATCTCACACATGTATTTTCACCACAATGCACATCACAGGGTTCTTGTGCTTTGAGAGCACATTAGCACTATGCTTGGGGGCCATTGTAAACATCAAAATCACCAAAAAAGCACATAAATATGAAAAACACGGCCCTAAATGGATTGTGAAAAGGATGCTTGGTTTTAGAATGAGAGCCGAAACAAGAAGGCAGAGCATAGTTCTGTTCAACATCAGCTGGGAACTTGAAAGTTGGGAGAGTGAAATTTTTGGCCAGTCTGTGTATGACAGCAAAAGTGCTGTGAGTGTGAATTTTGGGGTTATAAATAAATTTTAGCAGGCGGGTGAATTTGCAAATACAAATATTTTAGCAAGAAGGTGGCTTTGAAAATACAAAATCCACGAATAATGAGAATTGACGTTCTGGGGGGGTTTTACTGAGTGTGAAATGTAAAATCTATTTTCTGTCTCTCCACAACTACGTAGGAACAATGAATTCACTTCCAAATATGCTTTTGTATAAAGTGTATATATATTGGGGGGGGGTGCCTGGAAGTGCTGAATAGAACCCCTATTTGGGTGTTATTGTCACCTGAGATTTCAACTCCACTTTTGGGTTACACCTTAAGAATTTAAAAGAATCTAATTAAAATATTTGTATGTTAATGTCTATTTGAAGACATTTTAGGAGTAAGAGTGTCTCTGCATTTAAAATGTCATAATTCTTGGCTTGGATTATTACATTCATCTATTATCATATTTAGAAAAATAGCTATGACAAGCTTCTGCAAGTAGGTCATGTTGGTGCTAATTGCTTGTCAAAGCTGGATCCCCAAATATCACCAACATAACGTGTTGATGAGACAAAGCTGACTGCTTATTTATTGCAAAGTTTATTGCTTACCTATGTGGCAGAAAAATAATGACCTCTCAAAGATGTCCACACACTCATCTCTGGAATATGTGAATATGTGAACTTACATGAAACATGGAAATTAAGGCCACAGATAGAATTAAAGTTGTTAACTCACTTTGAAATGGAGAGATTATCTTGGATTATCCAGGTGAGCCTAATCACAAATTCTTAAATTTGTGATTTAAGAGGGAGGAGAAGGCAGAAGAGAAAGAACCAAAGAGAAGGCAGCGTGAGAAGGCCTCCCAGCCTGTCATTGCTGACTGTGAAGATGGAGGAAGGAGCCAGGAGCTAAGGATAGCAGGCAGCCTCTAGATGCTGGAAAAGTCAAAGACACAGAAGCCCAGAGCCTGCAGGAAGAAACTCAAGCCTGATGATGCACTGAGCTAAAGTTCAGTAAGACCCACGTTGAACTTCTGACCAAGAGGACTGTAGGATGTCAAATCTGGCTTGTTTACAACACTTTGTGGTAAATTGTTACAGCAGCAATAGAAAACTAATACACTGCGGCAAAAGAGAGACTGCAGCCTTTGTAAATTTCTAGTAGCATCTCAGAGGACAGAAGGGGAGATCAGAATTTATTGAGAATTGCATGTTTAGTTTAAGACGGGTCCCTGAAGGAGAGGATTTGATTAGAATTGTGTACGAATCATGATACAACAGTCTGGCCTTAGTGAAAACGATGAAGTGAGGATTTGTGGGGAAGAATTCAAAGACTCAGGCTGCAAACTCAGTCTATGCCTTCCCCTGAAGAGTTGGTAAAGCATTTGGGAAGTTCCTATAATGAAAAATCAAACTATTCTGGAGGCAGGACAGTCCTCAAAAAGTAATATTAATGAAACAGTAGAATAACAAAGTCATATTAATATCAGTGGGAAGGTGTGGCCTTGGTTCTCAGTGTCCAGGCTGAGGTGATTCCCTTGGTTCTTGATTTAATAGCTGATCTTCTGTAGAAAAATGTATAGCTGTCACTGCCCTGCTTCCTCTGTGTATTATGACTATGACCAAAGGCACAAAAGCAATGTAAGTATGATCTGGATAGAAAAAAAGTATTTGGGAGCTAACTCTGAAGAAAATAGAGTATTCTAATGGCTGCTTTCATTACTATCACTGTGTACATTGCTGAAAGTTGAATGTGAGCAGAAAATAATAATTTTCAAATTTTAAGATGGACTTTGCTGACTACTTATGACATACTAATAAGGTAACAAATTCTTATCAATCATGTTTGAAAAGGACACAAATAGAACACAGTGCTTTGCCATTCTAGTGATTGTCAGATTTCTTGTGACAACTGAGAATGTTAATTTTATAGTAAACTTGCCATTACTCTGTATGTAGTTGATCATGATGTCTTCTGAAGCGGTTTCAATCATGGCCTAGTATTAAATATCAATGCAATGCTGCTTTTATAAGGCCCATGAAACTAATGTCTTTTTAAACTAGTTTGTAGCCAGAAATCTTTGACCTTACCAGTTAAGAATGAGATAATTTAGAATACTCCCTCATAATGTTTAAATCTTTAAGTATTAATTTCAACATCAAACACAATTCATCATCATTTTTAACATGATTAACTTGATAGCTAATACAAATCAATGTAAGTGTAAATATATAAGAAATAGGTAAGATGATAAACCTCTGATTATTTGCTCAGCATGTATTTTCTTACCAACTTTACAAACCTCTTTTTTTGCATTATTTTGAAACATTACTTTTGCTAGATTCAGTGAAGCAAGTAAAGTTTGAATTTGAAAATGAACTAAACTGTGAGGAACAGGTTTTTTATCATGTGTTAAACAAAAATTATGGGAGACCACTGTTTTCGACTGAGATCCTACACTAGGTCCCTGTAGATGAGACTCAACAGAAATGTAGTCACTTATGCTAAATGCCACATAATCAAACTGAAACTTTAAGAAAGTAGGCAGATCCCAGGACAGACAAGATATTCCTCAAGACAGAAAATTCCAGTCTACCTGAGTCAGTGCAAAAAGGAACCCCCCTCGCTTTAATCCTTACAACAAATTAACCTGGAGTAACCTGATGTTAACCAATCAGCATTTTGGTTTAATTGTTCATTTCATTTAATTGTTCTCATCTTTAAAAACCTACTGTTCTTCCATTGTCTGTGGAAGCTCTCATCCTATTTTGTAGAATGAAGGCTACCCTGATTCATGGATCACAAATAGAAGCCAATCACATCTATAACTAAATTTCTTCTAATTTTGTCTTTTTAAAAGTTATTGTCAGGCCGAGCTTGGCAGCTTATGCCTGTAATTCCAGCACTTTGGGAGGTTGAGGCAGGTGATTCACAAAGTCAGGGGTTCAAGACCAGCCTGGCCAACATGGTGAAACCCTGTCTCTACTAAAAATACAAAAATATGCTGGGCATGATGGCAGGCACCTGTAATCCCAGCTACTCAGGAGGCTGGGGCAGGAGAATCTCTTGAACCAGGAGGCAGAGGTTTCAGTGAGCCAAGGTGGTGCCACTACACTCCAGCCTGGGTGACAAGAGTGAGACTGAATCTCAAAAAAAAAAAAAAATTATCATCTTAGGCCAGGTTCAGTGGCTCATGCCTATAATCCCAGCACTTTGGAAGGCCAAGGCAGGCAGATTGCTTGAGCCCAGGAGTTTGAGACCAGCCTGGGCAACATGGTGAAACACAGCCTCTACAAAAAATGCAAAAAATAACCAGATATGGTGGCGTGCACCTGTGGTCCCAGCTACTCCAGAGGCTGAGGTGGAAGAACCACTTGAGCCCAGGAGGTCAAGGTTGCAGTGAGCCATGATCACTCCAGCCTGAGTAATAGAGCAAGACTCTGTCTCAATTTAAAAAAAAACAGACAAACCAAAAACAGTTATCACAAATTTTTTTTTTATTAAGAAAGCGCAGCTTAACACTTTCTTAACTCTTGAGGAGGTAAATTGGTTATCTAACATATATTAATGTCTCAAATATTTTATTATCTTTTACAAATATATTTGTGTAGAATATGGAGTGAATTAAATTAAAATCCAGGTAAATATTTTCATTACCTTGCAAAGTTTCCAAAATGCTATGCATTTTTGCGTATAATTATTTACAACTTATTTTTAACACATCGTGTCAGCCTATTAGGGATTCAGTGTTATAGCTGAGATGTTTGGCTCCTAAACCTCATGTTGAAATTTGACCCCCAGTGTTGGAGGTGGGGCCTAATGGGATGTGTTAGGGTCACGGGAGCAGATCCCTCGTGGAAAGATTGTTGCCCTCCCAGCGGAGAGGGGATGAACAAGCTCTCTCTGTTAGCTCCAAGAAAGCTAGTTGTTACGAAGAGCCTGGCAGCCCCTCCCCACTCTCTTGCCTCTTTTCTCACTGTGTGATCTCACTACACACTGGCTTCCCTTTACCTTCTGCCATGTGTGGAAGCTGCCCGAGAAATTCACCAGAAGCTGAACAGCTGCTGGTACCATTCTTCCTGTATGGGCTGCAGAATCATGAGCCAAATAAACCTCTCTTCTTTATACATTTTTTAATCTCAGGATTTTTTTTATAGCAACACAAATAGGTTAAGATATTCAGTGCAATGGTTCGTGCCAAAAAATACTTTGCCATCCCTTGTCACGTTATAGACTTCAGGATAAAGGACATTTAGAAGGCATAAAGATATTTACAAAGCACAATAGTCCCTGTTTTTATTAAAACACATCATTGTTTTATTGAAGTATTTGCTCTGGTTCTGTAAATGACTGCCCCAGCTCACCACTGACCTTCAGGTTTATTCTGTTTTGCCAGCACAGCACAGTTTTGCCAACTCATAAAACTCCAATGTCTCATTTAAAAAAATCAGATTTCTGGTTCCTTATAAAAGGAAATCAGAGAAGACCTGGTCACACTGGGAGGCATCCCTTCTGGGTTAGAACTATCCCCTTTCAATGAGCCAGGCTCTGTCTGGAGAGATACCACTCACTCTCAGCTCCGTTTATTTACTCCTTACCTCTTGTTGAAGGCTTTTACCTGCCATGATTTTTAGCAACTCTGCTGCCTTTGCCTACAGGAGAAGATTAGGCATATAATTAACATTTCGGTAGCAGATCAGGCAGAGTCAGAATTAGGGCATTTGAAACACATCGAATTGCGAATTGCTCATTTACAAGTGATCAGAGGCGGCTACAGGACTGACTGTCTCTGATTTGCCTTACTGTAGGGAAGCCATATTTATCTGCCCTCTACTTCGGGCTGTTGGAATGTTTCCATCTTCCAGCATACGGCACACTTAGTTCCTTAGGTTCTTGCTCCCAGCTAAAGAGGAAGTCCCCAAACTTAATTTTATCCTGGGAAAAGTGCATCTAAACCTTTAATTCAGAGCAGATTATCAGTAATCTTAGCATAATCAGACCTAAGCAGGCAATATTTAGAGACGGACAAACCTTGAAATAATAGCAACTGGCTATGGTATCTCTACTAAGAACTCTGCCTCAATGGGAGACATGGTTTTCTCCTATAAATATCACCCTTAGGGATTGACAATTTGTCTTAGGCCAGGGTGATATTAGTTTAGCACTCACAATAAGTGTTTCTGGAAATTTAGAATGATAACAGAAGTTTATATTCTTAGGAATAAATATAACTATTTTCTTCCTGCTATGTTCTGTGTCACTGTGGCTGGTGGATAAAGAAGGGACAGAAAGAAAGAGGTTGAAAGAGAGCAATTTCTCCCTCCAAGCTTCGATACTCTCTTTATTTGCAATGCATATGGACACGTGAACACTTTCCTTCACTACTGGACTTAACAGACTGACACATGAGTGGACAGGCATCACCCTCCCTGCAAGGCAACACAAGAGATGGTTCGAGGTGAGGCAGACGATGGGTGATGTTCCTGACCTGGCTCTGAGCTCTGCTGGCTGAGTGACCATGGATGAATGGCTGATCCACCATAATTCCCATCTTTAAAATGAGATTTTAGAACGGGTTGTGTTGTAGATTAGTACATCCAATATGAAAAACAGTATGGAGTTTCCTCAAAATCTTAAAATTAGAACCAGTAATCGGGCGTGGTGGCTCATGCCTGTAATCCCAGCACTTTGGGAGGCCGAGGTGGGTGGATCACGAGGTCGGGAGTTCGAGACCAGCCTGGCCAAGATGCTAAAACACCATCTCTACTAAAAATACAAAAATTAGCTGGGTGCGTTGGTGGGTGCCTATAGTCCCAGCTACTTGGGAGACTGAGGCAGGAGAATCGCTTGAACCCAGGAAGCGGAGGTTGCAGTGAGCCGAGATTGTGCCACTACACTCCAGCCTGGGTGACAGTGCAAGAAGACTCTGTCTCAAAAAAAAAAAAAGGAAAATTAGAACCAGCATATGAGCCAGCAGTCTCACTACTGGGCATATATGTAAAGAAAACGAAATCAGTATGTCAAAGAGATATTTTCACTTCTACATTTACTGCAGTGTTACTCACAACAGTCCAGATATGCAATCAACCTAAGTGTTCAGCAATGGATACACGGATTTTTAAGATGTGGTATATATACATAATGATACTATTGAGCCAAAAACAGAATGAAATCCTGTTATTTTCAACAACGTGGATGAACCCAGAGGACATTAGTTTAAGTGAAATAAGGTAGGCACAGAAAGAGAAATGTTGCATGATCTCACTTATATGTAGAATCTAAAAAGTTGATGCATTAGAAGGTTAAAGTAAATGGTGGTTATCAGAGACTGGGATGTTGGGGGCAATGGGAAGATATTGGTTGAAAGATATATAATTACACTTAGATACTTAAATGTCCAGAAACGGCAAATATATATATATAGACAAAAAGAGGAAGATAAGCAGTCACCGGGCGCTGAGGAATGGTGAGGAGAGGGAAGATGAGAGAGGAGAGAAATGAGGAAAGACTGTTCATGGTCATGGAGTTTCTTTTTTGGGTGATGAAAATGTCCTAAAATTGATTGTGGTGATGGCTGCACAATCCATGAACATACTAAAAGCCACTGGATTGTATACTTTAAATGCATGAATTGTTTGACATGTGAATTACATCTCAATAAAGCTGTTTAAAAAACAATGAGGAGTGATGCCTATGAAACCGTTAACATAGAGCCATATACAGTAACAACTCGGTAATATTTAGTTATTTGGATTCTTAAGCCATCTCCAAGACACCTCACCACTAGTCTCTAGAGAATCACAAGTGAAAATATGTGGAATCTTCCACTGGCTCCAGTTTCCACTCTGGCAGTTGTGTGGTCTATACAATATACTTTCGTCTTTCAGACGTGGAAGTGGAAGGAGGCTGCACACATTTGAAAGAAAATCGTCCAATTAAAATCATTATCTTTATGACATAGAGATATGCAGGAGCTTCCTTTTTAAAAGTTGAATGATAAATTCTGCTGAAATATAATGTCATTCACTATATGGGCAAATAGCATCTACAAAAAGCTATGTAGAGGGATGTATACGTCTATCAGGATATTTTAGAATGACTTTTTAAAGGTTATGCCATGAAGATGACACCAGGTGTTAGAAACAGATCAAACTGTGTCAAGCTGTTTGGGGAGCTGTCTTGGTTATTTTTTTCCTCCATAGCCCTTGTAACAGAAGCACCAAATGACAGCTGTGGAAGAAACATCCACAACTCTTTCCATTTTTCATCATACCTCTAAATTACAGGATGTCATTTGATGGTATATTTCCGTGGTCTGTTGTTGGTCTCCTTGGTGGCCTATTTCATTATAAAATATATCCTACGTTACTAGTAAACCGCTGGACTACAGGGTCAGGATAATTTCTAAATTTTGCTGGCTGATCGCTAGACTCACAGTCTGTAAATAGCCTGACTTTATATCACTCCTATAAATGTTGTCAGGTTAGGGTCAAGTAGATTATTAGAAAATAATCCAGTCTTTGTTTTAATCAAGCATTATGATTTTTATCTTTTTGCAAGTTTAGAGTAATTTTTTCTTGGACAAACGCTTCTCTTGACCCTGACACTCTGTGAAGATTTGTTTTGTGTGCCAAATTGTATTACTGTTCCCAATTACTTGCTGTCCTCCAAGCAAGAGGGTTATGCATCCCTGACACAATAGAGTCAGGATTGGTCATGTGACTTGCTGTAGCCCATGGAATGTGAAGAGAAATGCTGAGAGCCACTGCTGCGCAAAAGCCCCCATTCTGCCCATAATGGTCAGAAAGCACATCAACCATAAATTAGGCTGTTCAGTTCATAGCCTGCCTCTCTTCAAGCAAATATTATGGTGATATGCAGAATAATGCTAGCAATCTTAAAGGTTTGGCCATTTTCTTTTCTCATTTTCAGAGCTTTGTACACTTTTGACCCATATAGTTTTTAAGACTTTGCCACTTATGATATTTTTACAGCAATCCATAGGAAAAGATTTTTTAAATACTATAAAGGCAATTATCTAAGAGCTATAATTTTTAAATTAAAAGATTTTAAATCACTAAAAGGAATGGGAGGAAAGTATTCTCTACCAATTTGTTAAATGATACAAAAGAAAACAGACTGGAGAAAAATGACTAATAACCAATACAGCATCCTCTTTCATATTTTAGTATCCTACATATTAGATTTCAGGATGACCAGGTATTTCAGAGTATATTTATTGTCATAAGTTAGATATAAATGTATATATAGACACACTGATATATTAAATGCTTTTGTGTCATTTTATATCATAGCTATATTTAGTTTTTGTGAACTAAATGTAGTTCACATATATGTCACATATCATGCATGTGACATATATCATGCATATATATTTAGAAAAAAGTTATATGAATGAAAATATATGTGTCCATCTCCTAGCTTAAGAAATTGAACATTATCTATATTTCTTAGTCCCCAAGGTAAACACTATCGAAATTCTTT
>NW_016107913.1:705600-715501 GCF_001604975.1 Cebus imitator | reverse complement strand
CAGCTAATTTTTGTAGTTTTAGTAGAGACGGGGTTTCACCATGTTGACCAGGATGGTCTCGATCTCTTGACCTCGTGATCCACCCGCCTCGGCCTCCCAAAGTGCTGGGATTACAAGCGTGAGCCACCGCACCCCCGGCTATTCATTTATTTTTTATTTGTGATTCTTTGAATATGCTGTTTTGTTTTTCCTCTTTTTAAACACTTCATATACTTGGAACATACATGCTAACTCTGATTTTTTTTTTAACTATTATTGTTCAACTTGAGTTTTTGAGATTCAGGCATGCCGACACATGTAATTAATGTCCTTAATATGCATCTGTCACATTTTACTTATCCAGTTTATGGTTTTAGGCATTTTAGTTGTTTATTTTTCCTTTTTTGCTTTCATAAAAATGTTTTTATGAATATTTTAGTTTATAACATCCTTTCCCAGTGACTTTTGGATTTTCCCATTCACAACCTATTTAACTGAGTGTACTGGTTTGAGTAGAGAACTTCAGGAAACAACCAGTGTGACCTGTTTTAGCAGACGGGATGGTGACTGCGTTGAACTGAGGCGTACATACAGTCAGGTCAGTTGTGCACGTCGACATAGCCTTTTTTCAATGATACTTATGACCAGCACCAGCACATTGTTACTGGGAAATCCTTTAGAGACCATGAATCCAATGTCCTCTTCTTGAACACTGTGCCAAAGCATTTTCAAAAATAACTGTCATGTTAACGTAGTTTCCTGTGAGAAACAAGTGAATTAAAGAGTTAAAAAAAATCATCCTGTTATAGACGAGCTTGTTTCCTTGCTGCAGTCTTTTCCTATAGTGATGCTACATGAGCACTGAGAGGCAGAAATGGAGATGAGGGCTGAGAATTTGCAGTTCTTTTCTTCCCAACTATAAATTTAGAATGACCTAAATTTAACGACAACAGCTGCAAACTCTAATCTGAGTACTATATTATAATTTCAACCACTGAATGAAACTAGACATATGATGTCAATGTAACAGCAACATTTTCAGGGAAGAGTGAGGGATATGGACTATTTTAAAAACTAAATTAACACAGCAGGCAGAAGCAAACACCAATCTGCTGACATCAGATAAAGACAAACTTTATTTCTGTATAAAGAAACTTAGGGGAGAAAAGCTTAGGGCAAACCACCAGCTGATATAGTTTGGATGTTTTTTCCTTCCAAATGTGATCCCCATGTTGGAGGTGGGACCTGGTGGGAGGTGTTTGGGCCATGGGGGTGGATCCCTCATGAATGATCCTCCTCATGGTAATGAGTAAGTTCTCCCTGCATTAGCTCACACAAAAGCTGGTTGTTTAAAGGAGTGTAGGCCGGGCACAGGAACTCATGCCTGTTATCCCAGCACTTTGGGAAGCCGAGGCTGGCGATCACCTAAGCTCAGGAGTTCAAGTCCACCCTGGACAACATGGTGAAACCCCATCTCTACTAAAACACAAAAAATTGGCAGGGCGTGGTAGCACACACCTGTAGTCCCAGCTACTCAGGAGGCCGAGGCGCAAGAATTGCTTGAGCCCTGGAAGCAGAGGCTGCAGTGAGCTGAGATCGAATGATTGCACTCCAGCTTGGATGACAGAGTGAGACTCTGTCATAAGCAAACAAACAAACAAACAAAGGAGTCTGGCATCTCTCTTGCTCCCTCTCTCTCTCACCATGTGATAACACCAGTTTCCACTTTGCCTTCTGCAATGATTGTGCTTCCTGAGGCCTCAGCAAAAGCAGATACTGTACACTTTTTGTACATCCTGCAGAACTGTGAACCAAATAAATCTCCTTTCTTTATAAATTATCCAGCCTCAGATATTTCTTTATAGCAACAAAAAATGGACTAACACGCCAGCAGTCGTGGTGTTCTTGTTCTCAAAGCCAAGACAGGCAGATCACCTCAGGTGAAGAGTTCGAGACTAGCCTGGCCAACATGGCAAAATCCTGTCTCTACTAAAAATACAAAAATTAGCTGGGCATGGTAATGGGTGCCTGTAATCCCAGCTACTTGGGAGTCTGAGGCAGGGAGAACTGCTTGAACCCGGGAGGCGGAGGTTGCCGTGAGACGAGATTGTGCCACTGCACTCCAGCCTGGGTGACAGAGCAAGGCTCTGTCTCAAAAAAAAAAAAAAAAAAAAAAAAAAAAAGATTTATCATAAAATCACAAAATTTAATTTATAAATATGACTTCTTTGTGCAGGGACCTCACAGTCCCCGTGTCTATTTAGAGAATCCCCAGCTTTGAACTCACTAAAATAGGACAACCTCAGTTTCAGGTAGCTGGAAGGGAAGCCCCCACCCACATCACAGTTCTGACTTCATTGTTCTTTGTATCTAATCCCAGGTATACCTTGTATAGAATCTGTGACAAGGTGAGGTAAGCGAGGAACTCCCCTAAGGAACACAATTAAATGGAAAAGCAGAAAACTTGGCAATCAAAATAAATAATGTTTTAATGCATTATTTAAAAATATTAAAATTAATGCAAAAAAAGTCACCGCGAGCGAGTATTAAAATTTAGACAACAGGCTCAGACCCTGCACTTTTGCAACTCACCTTGCTCATCTCACCTTAATTCCTGTTAATTTCCCTCTCAATTAGTTTCCAGCAGGACAAAAATTCATTGGACTTGGTATGAAGATTCAATCCATACTTTGCAGAAATATTTGGTCTAAGAAGGGTATTTCATCTAGGAAGAAGTCATTTATTCAGTTTAATTCTCCCATCCTGTCTTCAAGGCAACAAATACAGTCTGAGACCCTCCCTGACCAATTTAATTTGCCACTTTCCAATTATTTTATCACAACACAGCCAATCACATTCTGTTGTCAGATTTTACTACAAATAATGACTTACTCTTGCTGTAATTATTAGGATGATTATACAATTTTATCTTTGAAAGGAGTGTGATCGAAATTATGCCAGGACTAATGGGACTGACTTGGACAAAGCAGTATTGCTTTTGGTGTGCGCTATTACATTTTGATCACGTTCCTGTCTCATGGATGACTTTATCAGCATGAGAGTGGTCACTTTTAAAAAGGAACATTTCATACATATTGCATCCAATTTTTTATTTACATATCCCCTTGACTGTGAAAACTTCTTTTCTTAGTCTGTGCTTCTGTCATTGCGATGGTTCCATCAGACAGCATGCTGCATTGCCTTGCCTTGTGCAGAGTTTTGTATTTGTGCCATCCTTTTATATTTATTTATTTAGATGGAGTCTCTCTCTTGTTGCCTAAGCTGGAGTACAGCGGTGCGGTCTTGGCTAGCTGCCACCTCCACCTCCCAGGTGATTCAAGTGATTCTCCTGCCTCAGCCTCCCGAGTAGCTGGGATTACAGGCACCCGACATCATGCCCCGCTAATTTTTGTATTTTCAGTAGACATGGGGTTTCACAACATTGGCCAGGCTGGTCTCAAATTCCTGACCTTAGGTGATCCGCCCATCTTGGCCTCCCAAAGTGCTGGGATTACAGACGTGAGCCACTGCCCCCCGAGCCTTATGTCATTCCTTGACATTCATGTTTATGACACCTTTGACTTACTCAATAACCTGTCTTATACCATAGTGCTGGAAATGCTAAATTGTGTTCAGAATTTCCACATTCTTCTTAAGTGAAACTTTGCCAAGCCAGTAAACCTATGATAATACAGTAATGAAATCGTATCCCAGTATCTCATTTCTAGTGCCATGATAGTAACATTTTATCTTGTCGTCTTCAGAGGGGCTTAACCTCAATGATTCTGTCAGTAGTAATGGACACATTTAATTAATTCAGCAGGAAGTTCTGTTTTAAAGTTCATTCTCTTTCCCCATGCAGAGAGTGAGGACAAGCTTCTGTAAAAGGGGTGATTAGCAGAACTTTTGATATTCAGAAAGTAGTTATCATTCCTCTCTTGCTCTTTCACTCTGTGTGTGTGTGTGAGACACATACACACATATGTTTAATATGTTTATATAAATGTTAACATATATATTTAATATTTTCAGTTCTTTTCTCAATGTTCTTGATTAATAATGAGGGGCAGTAGAAGTCATCTACAGAGATATACAAAGTTTACTTTAACTATATCCAGATTTAGAGTTGTTTTAATCATTTGAAATCTGTGTTTCAACATTTTTTAAAAGCAATAGATGAAGCCGGGCGTGGTGGCTCACGCCTGTAATCCCAGCACTTTGGGACGCCGAGGGGGCGGATCACGAGGTCAAGAGATCAAGACCATCCTGGCCAACTTGGTGAAACCCTGTCTCTACTAAAAATACAAAAATTAGCTGGGCATGGTGGCGTGCGCCTGTAGTCCCAGCTACTCAGGAGGTTGAGGCAGGAGAATTGCTTGAACCCAGGAGGCAGAGGTTGCAGTGAGCCGAGATCGTGCCACTGCACTCCAGGCTGGCACCTGGCAAGACTCTGTCTCAAAAAAAAAAAAAAAAGCAATAAATGAAAGACTTCAGAGTGCAAAAATTTTAAATATGATATTAAATTGCAAACCTCAAAGTCTCTGCAGTGGTTTTAAATATAATGCAGGCTTCTACTCTAAAAATATGAAATCTAGATTTATTAAAGTATTACTAGAATATGGCTTTAGTTGTTAATAAAAAAAATCTAAATAAAATACAACTAGTTTTTATAACAATTCTGAAGGGAAAAAAACCCACAGTGAATTGTATAGGAGTTAAAGGCTGAATCTTCGTTTCCTTCTCTCTGAATTTGTACCAGTGATTGACAACCACAAAGTAGAAAAAGATTAATGCAGAATATGTCAGTATAGGAGATAAATTCTATACTTCATAAAACATTTTTTCACAGAGATTAAAAAAAGAACATTATCAAGAGAACACAACCCCTAGGTAATAAATGTTAATATTTACATCAATGTATAACATACCATAAATATTAATATTTAAATGGCAGTGGAAATAATCTAAGGAAAAACTGTCAATTTGACTGGGCTACAGGGTGGTTCAGATATATGGTCAAATGTTATTCTGTGTCTGTGAGGGTGTTTTTGCATGAGATTAACATTTGAATCTCTAGCTGAGTAAAGCCCACTGCACTCCCCAATGTGGATAGTCCTCATCCCCTCGGTGGGAGGCCAGAATAGAACAAAAAGGCTGACCCTCCCATGAGTAAGGGGGAGCTCCTTCTGCCTGACTGTGTGAGCTGGGACATTGGTCTGTTCCTACCTTCTTAAATGAATTAAAACATTGGCCCTTCTTGAGCCTCAAGGCTGCAAGTTTTTGGACTATACCTACCTCTGCTGGGCCTCTAACTTGCTGACTCCAAACGTCCATACCAATCAGCTTCTGTAATTATCTGAGCCAATTAACAATTCTTTAGACAGCCCCCAACTGACAATGGCTTGAAATGATTTTTCAGCTCATGATGGTGTGGGCTGTTTAGTTTTTATTCAGTAAACTGACAATGACTTTGGCTAAAATTATAAAGATTGCATTTTGTTTTTTACTTTCAACAGAGTATTTAATAAATCACATTAAATATTCAACACTTCATTATAAAATAGGCTTTGTGTTAGATGATTTGGCCCAACTGTAGGCTAAATGTATGCTAATGTAAGTGTTCTGAGCACGTTTGAGGTAGGCTAAGCTAAGCTATGAGGCCCAGTAGATTAGATGTATTAAATACATTTTCAACTTGTCAGAGACATGTGAACCAGAGAAAGTCGGTCTTAAATAGGAGCTGGGTAAAATGAGGCTGAAATCTACTGGGCTGCATTCCCAGATGGTTAAGGCATTCTAAGTCATAGAATAAGACAGGAGGTCAGCACAAAATACAGTTCTTAAAGACCTTGCTGATAAAACAGGTTGCAGTAAAGGAGCCAGCCAAAACCCACCAAAACTAAAATGGCGACGAGAGTGACTCTGGTCGTCCTCACTGCTACACTCCCACCAGCGCCATGACAGTTTACAAACGCCATGGCAACGTCAGGAAGTTACCCTGTATGATCTAAAAGGGGAGACATGAATAATCCACTCCTTGTTTAGCGTATCATCAAGAAATATCCATGAAAATGGGCACCCAGCAGCCCTCAGGGTTGCTCTGTCTATGGAGTAGCCATTCTTTTATTCTTTTACTTTTTAATAAACTGACTTTCCCTCTGCACTGCAGAATCACCCTGAATTCTTTCTTGCATGAGATCCAAGAACCGTCTCTTGGGGTCTGGATCTGGACCTCTTTCCTGTAGCAAACTTATGATGGGTTTATGGGGACATAACCTTTCATAAGTTGAGGAGCATCTGTGTGTGTGTGTCTGTGTGTGTGTGTGTGTGTCTGTGTGTGTGTGTCTGTGTAGACAGAGATAGAAAGAGAGAGACAGTACTCTAGAGAAAACTTGCTAGTAATATATGTAGAACAAACTAAACAAAACCATTTCTACATTTTGTCACACCTAACTTATTGCTTTCCACTCCGGTACTATTGTTGAATAAATGAACAAATGCCACACAGTTATAAAATGATACTTTTTCCATTTTTATAACCAATTCCATCAGAAAAGCAATCTTAATGGAAACTCTTTTCCACCTCATAAAACCACGTTTTATTTTTTTACTTTGTAGAGTAGGTACTGTCAATTCTATTTTAAACATTAACCTAAAAATTGACACCCATACTAGTTGTAGTTTATGAATTGTGTTTGGTCAACAAATAAAAGGATATAATTTTTGCTAATTTTAAAAATCACTTGGCCCAGCCCAGGGACTCACAGCTGTAATCCCAGCACATTGGGAAGTCAAGGGAAGAGGATCATTTGAGCCCAGGAGTTCAAGATCAACCTGGACAACATAGCTAAACCCCATTTCTACAAAAAAATTTAAAAATTTGCCAGGTATAGTGGCATGCCTATGGTCCCAGCTACTAGGGAGGCTGAAGTGGGAGGATCAGCTGAGCCTGGGAGGTAGAGGCTGCAGTGAGTTCTGATCAGACCACTACACTCCAGGGTCGGCAACAGAGTGAGACCTCACCTGTCAAAAAAATAAATTTGTTTATATGAACTTAGTTCCTTTAACATGAAATAATGTTCCCATATATGCATACACCATTGATTTGCAGGAAAAGTTGATGCAACAATGAGGGATAAATAAAGGAAGAATTTCTCCAGTATCTCTCAATCTTTTTTTTTTTTTTGAGACTGTGTCTCCTTCTGTTGCCTAGGCTGGGGTGCAGTAGCACCATCTTGGCTCACCACAACCTCTTCCTCCCGGGTTCAAGCGATTCTTACTGCCTCAGCCTCCTGAGTAGCTGGGATTACAGGTGCCTGCCACCACGCCTGGCTAATTTTTTTTTTTTACATTTTTTAGTAGAGACAGGGTTTCACCATGTTGGCCAGGTTGGTCTTGAACTCCTGACCTCAGGTGATCCACATGCCTAGGCTTCCCAAAGTGTTAAGATTCCAGGTGTGAGCCACCGTGCCTGGCCCATAACTCTCGATGTTGATTTTGGAGTTAGAGACTTCTTGGCCCCGACTTTGTGACCACATTCACTAGTTATCTCCATGCCTGCTCTGGAGTAGAGGCTAGGGAGGCCTCCGGCTGCTGCCGGCTCACTGGGAAGCACTCACAGTGGGAAGGAGCAGACTCTGCCCTTGGGGGTGGTTTTAGGTCCACATCCCTGGAGGGCCAGGAACTGGCAACTACTCTGTAATGTATGGTGCGTTTTCTCCACTCTAACTCATTACTTTGATATCTTGTCGGTTCACTCACAAATGATACGTTGACAGTATTTGTGTTAGAATGGTACATCCTAAAATGGCATTTTACATGTAGCTGCTTTGTGCATTTAGCTTTTGTAATACAAAACTATTATTCTTAAAAAATGTCATTTAAGTACAAGCTTTAAAAAGACTTTCAGAAATGTTACCAATTTAGAGATACACCTGGGATCTGACATTATTCTTTTTAATCAAAATTTTAGCCCCATGGAAAAAAGTAGCAGTAGACACTTTAGATGACAGTGACACAAATCATATCCTTTTGTTTGGATAGGTTTTAACTTCTAAAATCACCTCTTACCTCAGTCTCTTTCTTTTAAGGAAGAAAGTTGCATTTTACTTTGGCATGTCGTGACTGCTGACATGATTTCCAACGTACCATCAAATAGAATCATCTTGAAGAAGGTAGAAGGGGAAGGAAGTGGAGGGAGAAAAACCAGATTATCAGGGGCTCTGGTAAATATTTGATAGAAATCACTGTTTCCCTTAGTCCTCAAAACACTCCACAAACCAGGTATTGTGCATCTTGCAAAAGCAGAAACACAAAGCAGAAAGGTCAAGCAACTTGCCTCTGATTTCACCACTAAGGAGAGCCGAGCTCAGCCTCCAAATTCGGGCCCCGGTGCTAAGAGTCCCTGTTGTACCCATCGCATGCGGCTGCCCGCCCTGCAGAACATGCTGGCATACTGTGCAGAGGCAAAGACAATATTTTATTGAAATGTCAGGGGTTTATGTTATTGGCATATTAGAGATGACCTTCTTTGTGACTTCAATTATACTTCAAATTATTAAAAAATGCACAGTAGGCTGGGGACGGTGGCTCACACCTGTAATACCAGGGCTTTGGGAGGCTGAGGTGGAAGCATCACTTGAGGCCAGGAATTCGAAAGCAGCCTGGGCAACACAGAGAGACTGTCTCTACCAAAAAAAAAAAGTGCATGACAGTTCCACATGCATATTTTACATCTGACAGAAACTGTAAGAAACAAGAATCTGGAACACCTTCACGTAAGACTGTGCAGCCCCTGGTTACACAGATGTGACTGAATATTTCTGTGGGACTCTCAGCTTGCTGGTTCTCATTTCCATTCTGATTTCTGCATGGTTCCACTTTCATGCATTCTAGTTTGCACTACGTATGTTGCAACCATCTGGAAAAATGAACAAAAAGAAGGATTTTTGCAGCTAACTAATTTATAAAGTTTTTATTTTGAATTCACCTCATTTCAATGGAGAAATGAGTATAAGATACAAAATAGAGTCGTGAATAAAATAAAAAAATGTGTATAATTGGTATTTCTATATGAACAGAAATGCATGGCTATGTGGTTCAATTGCTTAGCCTGAGTAATACTTTTATTTCTGAGAGTCCTTGCAGTCAAAGAAAAGCTGAAACATGCTCAATTACAAGACACTCAAGGTCAATAATAGGTTTTAGAAAAAGCAATGGACACAGATGCTTCATGGTAAAGTTGTTGTAGAGATTAGATATCAGCCCCAAATTTCTTTTTTTTTTTTTACAATGATGATGATGATGTTGATGTTAACAATCATTCTTGACCTTTACTGAGTGTTAATATTACATCTGCACTATTGTAGCACTTTCTATGCATTAACTCATCTCATCTTCACAGAAGCCCTAGGAGGTAATGCATTAGTAATATTTGCATTTTACAGAGGCAGGAAGACAGAACTGCCAAGATCACAAGGTATATTAGTTTGCAAGAGACACCATAATAAAGTGCCACAGACTGGGTGACTTGAACAGTGGACATTTTTGTTTGACAGTTCTGGAGGACAAAAGTCTAAAACTAAGGTATCAGCAAGGTTGGTTGGCTCCTTCTGAGGGCTATGAAGGAAGCATCTATCTATTCCAGGCCTTTTTCCTGGTTTTGTAGACAGCTGTCTTCCTTTGTCTGTTCAGGTCATCTTCCCTCTACATGTGTCTGTCTCCAAATTTCCCTTTTTTTTTCCCATTTATTTATTTTATTGCATTTTAGGTTTTGGGGTACATGTGAAGAACATGCAAAATTGTTGCATAGGAACACACCTGGCAGTGTGATTTGCTGCCTTCCTCCCCATCACCTACATCTGGCATTTCTCCCCCTGCTATCCCTCCCCAGCTCCCCACCCCCCACCGTCCCTCCCCTATT
>NW_016107913.1:675970-703020 GCF_001604975.1 Cebus imitator | reverse complement strand
TTTTTATTGCATCAATTTGGTTATTCTCTCTTTTCTTTTTTATTAATCTGGCTAGTGGTCTGTCTATTTTGTTGATCTTTTCAAAAAACCAGCTCCTGGATTTATTGATTTTTTTAAGGGTTTTTTGTGTCTCTATCTCCTTCAGTTCTGCTCTGATCTTAGCTATTTCTTGTCTTCTGCTAGACTTTGAGTTTTTTTGATCTTGCTCGCAAATTTCCCTTTTTCTTAAGGACATCAGTCAAATTGGATTAGGGTCTCTCCCAACAACCTCATTTTAACTCCTTGTAAAGACCCTATGACCAAATAAGGGCTGGGTTCTGCAGTACTCAGTGTTTAAAAATTTAACATATGAGCTGGGAGTTGTGGCTCACACCTGTAATCCTAGCACTTTGGGAGGTCAAGGCGGGTGGATCACCTGAGGCCAGGAGTTCAAGACCAGCCTGGCTAACATGGCAAAAACCCATCTCTACTAATAATACAAAAATTAGCTGGGCATGGTGGTGGGTGCCTGTAATCCCAGCTACAAGGGAGGCTAAGGCAGGAGAATCGCTTGAACCCAGGAGGCAGAGGTTGCAGTGAGCCCAGATCACGCCACTGCACTCCAGCCTGGGCGACAGAGCGAGACTCCGTCTCAAAGAAACTAACTAAAAATAAAAAATAAAATAAAATAAAATAAAAATTCAACATTTGAATTCTGGGAGATGCATAGTTCAACCTGCAACACACGGCCAGGAGGTTTGCACACAGGCAGTCTGGCCCTGCACCCAGGCTCCAGGCCACTCAGCACGTGGCCTGTGACCTGCAACCTCAAGTACCACCCTGGGTTTCCCTTAGTTCCTCGAAGACTTTTTTTTCAGTAAGTCTTCAGGAAGGTTAATTAATGTAGCTAATTCATTCAAAGTAAAAATGTCGCTCCATTAATAACACAAAGGCGTTTGGCTTATTTTTGTTGGATTATTGTATTCTTCCCCTTTATTTGTCCTCCCTGGACATTAAGTCAGTCCTGTTGGGTGATATAAAAAGGACGAGTGTGATCTCAGCACTCTTAGGGAGAGGGTCAACACCCTGACAGTGTCAGTCACACAGTTTCTCACAGGAACCATCAGCTTCCTGCGGCTCCACAGGGGCTGCTGCAGGGGAGACGCTGCCCTGCTGAGCTGTCATTCAAACTTACTCTGAAGATTAACAAAGCCCATCACTTGCAGGTGCTAATCCCCTATCATGAACATAGTAAAATATTTACTTGAACAAATTAAAATACTCTATTCAATTATAATTCAGAATCAATTAAAATGCTGTCGAAGTGTATTTTATGTAAATATTTTCTCTTTTGTTCTGGATTTTAATTATCTTGCATTTTTATTTGCAGAACATTTAAGGAAGTTTCTGTTTTAACCCAGCCTTGGAGGGTTTTCATGACAAGAAATAGTTCATTGGATGATCATTTCTACCTTTTGAAATAACTACTTCTTATTTGCAGATTGTTTTTAAATGAAGAAAGGGAATAATTACTAAATAATTGCAAATGATTTTATAGCAGATTTGTTGGATACTAACTGACTATTTAGGGAGGTTAAACAAATGTGCTTCAGATTTTCAGTTATCATAGGCTATTACTAAGCTGACTTGCTTCTTTAGTTGCAGGGCTTCATATTGAAGTCCAGTAACTATGACTTTGAGAAGAACCTTAGGTACCACAGCATGCAGGATTCATACCTACAGGTTTCCCTGTGAAATCTTTTCCAATCTTTTACACGATGCTTCAGCATCCTGTACCTCGTACTTAAAATAAAGAACGCTTAACTAGAGAAAACATGATACTGCAAGACGAGTGTCACTAAATGATAGCATCATGCTTCCATTGTAACCCCGTCTTCATATTTAAACACTGATACACTATTTCCTTCTTCATAACATAAAGAGATACCAAATACTCATTCAATACCTAACAATATGCAGCATTTATATCAACTTTGACTAGACAGTCTTCCTCAAGTGGGTCCTAGAACACACACACACACACACACACACACACACACACACTGAAAGCATATAAAATACAGATATAAAAATGTTTCAACAAAGATTACCAAAGAATGTTGAAACTGCATAGAGCATGTTCAGAAAATTCAGAGCCAACTGAGCAGCAATAAACACTGAAACCCTGCCAGGAGTATTATTTCCAAAACCCTCAAAACAAAGCAGTCAAACTGCAGTGAGAAACCTTAGAGTGTGTTCTTGGCCAAATTCCAAGAATTCGGCCAAGGTCAAAACCAGAAGTGTGTGTCGGAGTTCACCAGTTCTGTGATAATAATTTTTCCAGGACTCATTTTGCTCATCTGTATGATGAGGGGTTAGCCTGGTTAAAATATAGGGCCTAACCAATGTCCTGTCTCTGTAAGGGCAGCAATGTTGTAGAAGAATTTCTGAACTTTAAATAACTGTCTTGGCAGCACATCCTCAGAATCATGAAGCAGCACATCGTTTATCCTCGTGTATCTGGGCACAGATGCTAGTATTACATACATTCATCACTACTTATCAACGTGAGTCCAAGTCATCGATCAGTTCTTTATTTAGAGATAAAATATGACAGGATAGATCCTCTATGTGTGTTTATTTCCCAACTCCTTCATGACTGGCATTCCATTTTCTCATCAGAATCAGTGCCCTCCGTTTCTTCTTGAAGGACAGTATTTTGACACAAATGGAAATTATTTTTGCCTTCTGTGAGAAAGGGGATGTTTTTTCTACTTTCTTGGAGGTCAATTTCCAAATCATGAATGACGGACTCACCACTTATAGTAGTGTCAGTGTTTTCTTGACAGGGTCTTTATTTTCACCCTCCCTGAGACCTGGGAATGAGCTCATTCCTATCTAATGTGAAAACTCAAGGTTGTTTTCTTTTTATGCAAAATAACCTTTTGTCTTAGAAATCACATAGATGGGCTGGGTGTGATGGCTTATGCCTGTAATCCCAGCACTTTGGGAGACTGAGGCAGGTGGATCACAAGGTCAAGAGATCAAGACCATCCTGGCCAACATGGTGAAACCCTGTCTCTACTAAAAATATAAAAATTAGCTGGGCGTGGTGGTGCGTGCCTGTAGTCCCAGCTACTTGGGAGACTGAGGCAGGAGAATCCCTTGAACCTGGTAGGCAGAGGTTGTAGTGAGCCAAGATCACGCCTCTGCACTCCGGCCTGACCATAGAGCAAGATCCGTCTCAAAAATAATAATAATAATAATAAAAGAAATCACATAGATGGATTATAGAAGACATTTTATAGGAATATTATAAAATCTAAGAAAAAGTTGCAATATTGCAAAATTGCTGTAATATGGCAAATGAACCTAAACATGGGGTTTCATACGACATTTAGTAAATTTTATTATTTATACTGTACAATCCCATTAAACAATGAAATTAAAATAGTTTAACATGCTAAATTGTATATTCTTTTGATTACTCTTTACAGGATGGAGAACGAGTCAATTAAGAATAACCCTTTTTGAGGCCAGACAAGCTCCAATGAGTCAGAGCAAACACATTCTGAAGTGTCCTACTCCAGCGCTTCACAGAAACTGTCTCAACATTTTGCCATTCTTAAAATAAGTCTCCCAAGTCTATTCGTGATTCAATGGTGGTGAACATCAACCATCTACTTTTCTATTTTGCAGGTTACTTACAATTTCTTAAGTTGTTTCTTCCCTTCATCTCTAATATTCTTTCATTCTTTGAAGATAAGCTATGGACAATTAGGGAAACATAATATAATTGTCTGTGCCCTTGCTTAGGTGTTTCAAATATTAGTTTGCTGTAAAAGTCTGTGACTTAGTGGGATTTTTCTCACACACACACACACACACACCCTCATGTTATCCACAGATTAATTTATTCTACTCTTAATAAAACATTTTCTAGATGTATGTATTCACAATACTTCTCTTTACAGAGGATGTTTTCTCTATTATTAAATTTTAACCATACATAACTGCAAATTGTTATATTGACCACCTGCCAATATCAACTACTCAGGCATCACTTTTTTTCCCCAATACACTACAAGCTATGATGAGAATGAGAAAAATAGCACTTGATACATCAACTCCACAACCCATCTCAGTATGCTACAAGGCTCCCTTTATATTTGATTCATTTGGGAGAAAACCCCCTGACAGTGAATATAGAGTAGGTAATGTACAAGGTAAAAAAAAAATTAAAAAACCTATTTTAGATATTTTCTGTGTAAATCTAAGAACATGATTAAAGGAAAGATCTTTTGGATTCAGATTTCCATAGAAACAGTCACAGCATTTTTCAATGGTGAGTAAGTGAGCTACATGATCTAACAACCCATTTTCTTACTGAATTTAAAATTGCGTTAGTACTTAGACACTATCAGTTTCTCTCCCGGTGCACCAAGAACCTGAGTTGTTTCCCTAGGCTTCATAATGTCCTCTCCCCTTTCATTGTCCCTGAGTCGTTGTTGTAAATTATGTCATCCCTGTGGTTGTTAATTCTAATGCAAATTTATTAGCCTGGCCATTCACAGCTCCCTATGATGGGATAGAAACGGGAAGGGTACCCTTGGTAGATAACTTGTCTTGTTTTGATTTCTAAATGATGTAAATGTAATAGTTTTTTAAAAATCTCCATATGACTGCTCCCTGCACCCTCTGATTGGGTAAAAACTCATGCAAATTGACCATTTTATTAAATATATTTTTATGAAAGTGAAAGAACCTGTACCACATATATAGCAGAAACAAGACAACGTCCAGTCACTTCTGACCCTCTGAGCCTTGGGCTTCTCTGAAGCTCGGCAATGCTGCACAAACAGCATAATGCTCCAGGTGGGCATTTGGTCTCAGAAGGGGAAAGGCTCCAAGGAGGCTTTTGTCTGTTACACGATTGGGCAGGTTTTATTTATTTATTTATTTGAGACAGAGTCTTGCTCTGGATCACGAGGTCAGGAGTTCGAGGCCAGCCTGACCAACATGGTGAAACCTCAGCTCTACTAAAAATACAAAAATTAGCTGGTCATGGTGGCACATGCCTGTAATCCCAGCTACTCGGGGGCTGAGGGAGGAGAGTTGCCTGAACCTGGGAGGCGGAGGTTGCAATGAGCCACGATCGTTCCACTGCACTCCAGCGTGGGCGACAGAGTGAGACTTTGTCTCAAAAAAAAAAAAAAAGTTTACTGAGCCAAAGTGAAAACAGCTGTCAGGAGGAGTCAGATCCAGGTAACCTTGGATACAAGTTTGGCCTTTGTTACAACCAGATATTTAAAGGCAAAAATGAGGGAGACGGAATAGCTGATACAAAGTTGTCAGGCATTCTTTATTGATTTATAGAAATAACATTGATTAGTGATTGGCTATACATTGTTAAGCTATAGCGTGTGGGTTATAGCATCTGTTCTGACATTATTAGGTGAATTTATAGCTACTGTGGCAATAGCAAGCAGTTTCAGGAGATGAATACCTAGCTCAAAGCGCAGAGTAGGACGTGACTGCTGCCTCATTTTAATGTCTCTCTGGGCCTCATTATTTAAAAGGACTCACATTACTCAGATAAAAGTTCTTTTCTCCCTTTTTTTTTTTAAAGTAAGACAGAATCAATCAAGCAATACTGTCTCCATTGCAAGAAGTAATGTGTTGTTTACACCACAGACATTCTGAAATGAAGCCATGATTGTAGGTTGTTAAAAAAGCAAGTACAATAAAAAATGCATGTTCAAAAATGGATATTCCCAGGCTGAGGAGCTCAGCTGTCAGCATCAGGAATGATGACTCCTGGCCTGCGAAAGTCACTGAGAATTGAATTTGAGGGCACAGAGGAGGCTATGAGTCCGTGGCTAAAATTATTGAGAAAGTCATTTACATTTTTCTTATTTATTATTTTTCTTCTTCAGAGTCTAATTTCCTCACTAATTTAAAAAAAATCTTTTCTTATAGTCCCCTAAATCTTTAACAACACTTAAACTATCTTCAGTGGATCCAAACACATTTGGTAATTTTAAAATTTTATTTCCTATTTTATAAGAAAGATGAGAGATTTAGATGTAAACACACAATTTTGCATTAAGGTATAATGATGTCTTGGCTCTTCAATCTCTGAAGATAAAACACAATGACTATTAAGGTGAAATTAATTACTAGTCATTAGTAATGGTATTTGAAAACCATCTATTAATTGTTTTAAGTACTTTCTACCACCTAGTTTTAAGTTTCAACGTAATTAAAAAAAAAAAATGTTTAATACTGGCCAGGCACAGTGGCTCACACCTGTAACCCCAGCACTTTGGGAGGCCAAGGTGGGTAGATCACTTGAGATCAGGAGTTTGAGATCAGCCTGACCAATACAGTGAAACCCCGTCTCTACTAAAAATAAAAAAAATAAAAAATTAGCCACGCATGGTGGCACATGCTTGTAATCCCATCAGCGTGGGAGGCTGAGGCAGGAGAATCGCTTGAACCTGGGAGGACACTGCACTCCAGCTTTGGCAACAAAAGCAAAACTCAGTCTCAAAAAAAAAAAGAAAGTTTGATACGGATGCCTTTGTAAATATCTCACTATTCCTAGAATTGCATTGTATTTCTTGTTGTTTTCCTTTCCCGGCTGGGGTGGATGGTGATGAATGCAGTCATGTTTACAAGCAGAGGCTGTTGCAGCAGAGGTCTCATCTAATAGGGAGCCTTAATGAGCAGTGGTGCTTATAAATTAGGGAGATACTGAAACATGTTCCAGCTTCAGTCAGGACCTCAGGGTGAGAGCTTGGGCTTGGGGAAGAAAACATGAGAGTGGCTGAGCATTTCTGAGGGGTTGATGGATCTAAGACCACTCCTCAAGCTTTGCTCTTTAATTTCCTGTGTGCTAGGTAGGTCTTTACCGTCTCCTCCTCCTTTTTAAGCTGGGATGCCTGTGAGCCTCTATGCAACATTCACTGGACAGTGCTGAGGAGTCAGTTATTGACGTCTGCTGCTGGTGGACGTGAACTTGGCTCTGAGAAGCTGTGTGGCCAAGGGTGACATTTCTTCCAGGCAGAAAAGTCCATCCATGTTGTTTCTTTGTCTTTGAATGAACAGTCAAGCCATGCCTCCAGACATCTTTGGAATAAGCACATGCCTCCATGCAACTTTTAAAATACTCTAGGAAAAAAAGTCATGTCTTTTCTTCTACCATCACAGGTTCACAGCTGAAACCCCTATAACAAAGGACAGGTTAACAAGAGAAAAGCATAACAAATGTATTTAATCAAAGTTTACTTAACACAGAAGTCTTCAGAAATGAAGACCCAAAGACCCAGCGGGAACTGTATATATTTATGTTAAATCTGATGAAAGAAGTGAACAGTTGTAGAGCAAAATGATTGGACAAAAGGGATATGATCTAACGGTCATAAATTGAGGCAGAGCCCAGCAAGGCCTGTGTGTTCTGATTTTTGTTGGTCTCTCTGTGTGTAACCAACCACCCAATGGGTTCACCTTGCCCTCTGCCTAGACACAGCTGATTTATCAAGACAAGGGAATTGCAATAGAGAAAGTGTAATACACACAGAACCAGCTGTGTGGGACACTGAAGTTTTATTATTGCTCAGATTAGTCTCCCCCAGCATTTGGGGATCAGAGTTTTAAGGGTAATTTGTGAGTTGGCGGGGGCAGTAAGCTGAGTGTGCTGATTGGTCAGGTCAGAGATGAAATCATAGGGAGTCAAACTTGTTTTCGTGCGCTGAGTCAGTTCCTGGGTGGGGCCACAGGATCAGATGAGCCAGTTTACCGATCTGGCTGATGCCAGCTGATCCATCCAGTGCAGTGTCTGCAAAATATCTCAAGCACCGGTCTTAGGTTTTATAGTAGTGATGTTATCCCCTGGAGCAATTTAGAAAGAACCTTGTAACCTCCAGCTGCATGACTCCTAAACCGTAATTTCTAATCCTGTGGCCAATTTGTTAGTCCTACAAAGGCAGTCTAGTCCCTAGGCAAGAAAGGGATTTGTTTAGGGAAAGAGCTGCCATTATGTTCATTTTAAACTATAAATTATAAACTAATTTCCTTCCAAAGTTAGTTCAGCCTACGCCAAGGAATTACCAAGGACAGCTTGGAAGTTAGAAGCAAGTTGGAGTTGGTTTAGGTCAGATCCCTTTCACTGCCTAAGTTGTGAAATTTTGCAATGGCAGTTTTATATGTAGCATTCCTTTCTCCAGGTATTGGGCAGGACTCCTCTGGAATGAGGGTCTTATGACCTCTCAGGGGAGGTAGGTAAAAGATTACCTTTCTATGTTTTTTTTTTGCTTTTTTTGTTTTTTTTCCACGAGACAGAATCTCACTCTGTTGCCCAGGGTGGAAAGCAGTGGCGTGATCTTGGCTCACTGCAACCACCACCTCCCTGGTTCCAGCGATTCTCCTGCCTCAGCCTTCCAAGTAGCTGAGATTACAGGCACCTGCAACCAGGCCCGACTAATTTTTGCATTTTTAATAGAAACAGGGTTTCACCATGTTGGTTAGACTGATCTCGAACTCCTGACTTCACGATCCACCTGCGTTGGCCTCCCAAAGTGCTGGGATTACAGAAGTGAGCCACCACGCCTGGCTGACCTTTCTAGGTTTTATGGCTCATTTTAGGAGACAGAAGGTGGGAGAAGGTCAGAAAGACCTACTTGCTTCTAAGCCCCTCCTGTCTCCTTTAGCGCAGCAATCCTCACATGCCAAGGCACCATACTCTGGGGGACTGTGTTCTGAGCCCTGACAATACAAAGAAGTAGAACCATGCCATGCTAAATGTTTAATGTGCAGCTGGGGGTTTAATCTACTAAATGCAGTATCAGAAGTCATATCTCCTCATGACATTAGGGTTTTAAATAGGCACTCTGGTCTCAAACAGATTTTAGCTTCAGTCTCTGCATAGCTACTAATTTTTATGAAAGCAATCTTTGAAAATTGTTTTAAAGAAATTATAGGGCCAGGTACGGTGGCTCACACCTGTAATCCCAGCACTTTGGGAGGCCAAGGTGGGCAGATCACCTGAGGTCAGGAGTTCCAGATCATTCTGGCCAACGGGATGACACCCCATCTTTACTAAAAATACAAAATCAGCCAAGTGTGGTGGCATGCGCCTGTAGTCCTAGCTACTTGGGAGACTGAGACAGGAAATTGCTTGAACCTAGGAGGCAGAGGCTGCAGTGGGCCGAGATCATGCCACTGCACTCCAGCCTGGATGACAAAACAAGACTCCATCTAAAAAACAAAAGAAGTTTATGTAACTGGTCTGCTCAAGATGATTAATTTTGCATAATTACTGAACATATTAAAGGATCTTTATTCATAAAGGAAATTAGCCAATCATTTAAACATTGTTAGTAAACATTGTTTCTTCCTCTGCGTTATTATCTGAGTAGAAAGGGAACTGAATTGGGGGTGGGCAGTTGGGCTAAATAGGACTCGCCTTTCCATTCTCTTTTTTCAGATGAAACCACATTTAGCTAGTGGGTGGGAAGAACCAGTGAAGCACACAGTTACCTGAGAGGTTATTTGCTCAACGCTGAAAAACACATGTAGTATTAGAAAAAATCACATTGACTCCCAAGAATACTGCAACCGTGATGCTGACCCGAATTAGTGTATAATTCCTCATGATTTCTCTGTGTAAGATGCAGGTTTTTAAAAAATTATTACTTAATATATGAATAATTAGGAAGACATTGAGTAAACTATTGCAACAAAAAAGTATGTCCTAGTGAGCAAAAAATGTAAGCTGATGAAATATAATACAATGTATATGAAAACTAAATAGCAAGATGAAAGCTTTGCTATTTAACTGCGGATAATAGAGCATGTGTATTTTATTTTTCTAATAGAGTAAAATAGAAATGCTTGGCTTCCATTCACTAGAAGTCCAACATCATCCCTTTAAATTTACGTTCAATTAAGCAATCTATTAATGCTAACATTTAAAGTAGTAATTTACAAAGTTTATCTGCTTACAAAAGTCCCATGATCATCTACATTTAAGAGTTAACACTGCATATCACACCTCTTGGAGACGTCACACATTAACACATTTAGTTCTGATAGGACAATTTACTTGTCTCAATGCTGATTTTCCAAGGTCATTTAATCACAAAACTATGTAGGCAATGTCATCCGATCAGAAACAAATGTTCTGTGAACCCCATCCTGCAAAGGTTGGTCTAAGAAATATCAGAGATTCGAAAATATTTCTTTAGAACAAAGCGATAATCTCCTGTGGATTGCAACACTTCCTTTACTGAGAATTTGGAAAGTTATTCATAGATTTTAGGTTATACTTGGAAAGTATGCTGATTTTGTTAACATAGAAAGTAAAAGTGGTTTTTAAATCTCTGGATTAATTTATTAACATGTATCACTAACTCAAAAAAGAAAACAAAACACATTTTTTCTTTTTTGAGATGGAGTATCACTCTGTCGCCCAGGCTGCACTGCAGTGTAACAATCTCAGCTGACTGCAATCTCTGCTTCCCGTGTTCAGGAGATTCTCATGCCCCAGCATCTTGGGTAGCTAAGATGACAGGCAGGCACCACCATGCCTGGCTAATTTCCTATTTTTAGTAAAGACGTTTCGCCGTGTTGGCCAAGCTGGTCTCGGACTCCTGACCTCAAGTGGTCTGCCAGTTTTGGCCTCCCAAAGTGCTGGGATTACAGGCTTAAGCCACTGCGCCGGCCCTCAAAACAAAAGTTTTGTAAAGTCCTAATGCTTCAGCTACTAGTCTATGTATCTCCAAATGCAGTTGACCATCTAGTGTACCTTTATTTTAAAACTCTGAAAGGTCAATCTGGGTGTATACATATCATTAATTTGGCTACAGAATGTCAGTTATATTTTATGTCTTTGGTTAAAAAATTAGGATACAGGCTGGGCACGGTGGCTCACGCCTGTAATCCCAACACTTTGGGAGGCCAAGACAGGTGGATCACTTGAGGTCAGGAGTTCAAGACCAGACTGGCCAACATGGTGAAACCCTGTCTCTACTAAAAAATACAAAAATTAGCCAGCATGGTGGCTTGTGTCTGTAATCCCAGCTATCTGGGAGGCTGAGGTGAGAATTGCTTGAACCAGGACCCAGGAGGCGGAGGTTGCAGTGAACTGAGATCGTGCCACTGCACTCCAGCCTGGGCTACAGAGCGAGATTCCATCTCAAAAAAAGAAGAAAAAAATTAGGATACAAAATTGTATTCTCAAAACACGTTTATGTAATGTTGATTAATAAAAATAATTCATCTCATATTTGAGAATTAAATAATTTGTTTTATCTTTTCCATCACAGTAGGTAACACATAGAATATTTAGGTTTTGATTTTGTCCAGATGAAATTGAATAGTAAACCTGTTTGGAATTCTAAATTCATTCTCAATAAGGAATAGAAAAAAAAGCAGATTTTATTTTAAGTTGGTTTGTATTATTCACACAGGAATATAACTGGGGCAGATAAATTTTCTAGAAAATCAGATGCGCTTCCATATGAGAATAAAGTTGACTGAAATACTTTCCATCATACACATCACATGACAATGTCACCTTGAAATATAGTAAAGGGGGCCGGGTGCGGTGGCTCACGCCTGTAATCCCAACACTTTGGGAGGCTGAGACAGGTGGATCACCTGAGGTCAAGAGTTCAAGGCCAGCCTGGCCAAAATGACAAAACCCTGTCTCTACTAAAAATACAAAATTAGCTGGCATGGTGGCATGTGCCGGTAATCCCAGCTACTCGGGAGGCTGAGGCAGGAGAATTGCTTGAACCCAGGAGGCAGAGGTTGCAGTGAGCTGAGATCATGCCACTGCACTCCAGCCTGGGAGACAGAGTGAGACGTCATTTCAAAAAAAAAGGAAAAGAAAAGAAAAAAAACCTAGTAAAGGGAACAATCACATTCAGCAATATTGTAGTAGAAATAAATATGGTTTAATTCACTGGAAACAATTAGCTCTACTCTATAGAAAATTCACAAAGATTAAAAATAAATACACTCTACATTAAACCTTTGAGTACTGACAGCTCACCTACTTATTCACAGGCTCATGTACTGTAAGGGGTAAATCCAAAAACACAGATAATCGAATGAAAACTTCATTTTGCCCCCCCTTTATCTATTATGTGCAGTTTTGTGAGTTTTCAACATAAATGATTAGCTTCTGAGGAACTGTAAAAGCATTTGTCATAGATCAATGATAATGTGTTCTAAAAATGAGTCATCAAAGCTATGATAGCATGAATATAGTATTAATAGTTACAGTCAATGAAAAAATGATGACTTTGTCTTTAAGGGTATAAAAAGCATATTCAAAGTTACTACAGGGACTCAGAGTTAATTTTTCACATCTGAAGGGAAAGGGCTAAGGAAGGCATTGTTTTTGCCTTTCATTCAACATTGTTAACTGCAAACAAAACATTATTTTGAAATAGACATACAGCTTTACCTCTTGCTAATTAAGAAAGAGTTTCTGGTCATAGTTATATAATGGCCAATTTTTACTTCTAATTTAATTTTGGCTTGGACTTCCCCAGTTTATTTATTAGCCATAGAGTTATTATGATCATCCAGTTGTTAGCCTTTAGACATAATATTTCTATTAGCTGTTGATTGAATTTTTTTCTAAAATTTACATAAGTCTGGCTGTCTTATCAGTTTCCCATAGAGTTATCATTTCATGTGTATCTGCGAAAAGTGTCTGAGTAAAAATCATACGGATAATTACCATCAACACGCATTTCTCAGCAGCTGTTGAGGAGGAGATTCAATTATATACACATCATCCCAAAGTGAACTCATTGTGATGGAAGGGACATTAGAAATAGGAGGAGAGTGGTTAAATCAGTAAAAGATTGACTCCATTACACTGCCATCTGTTAATCCATGACCTTGCTTCCATTGTTTTTGTGCTCATCTATTGATTTAGTGACATTAATATTGTTTGACAACTGCCTAGTGTCTGCAATAAATGTTAATTTTTTTGCTCAATGGTTGTTGCATCAACCATGAAAATATATTTGAGCATCAATCATTTTCACTGTACATCTGGTTGGAGAATATGGGATGTTATAGAAAGTCCTTCATAAGGAAAGTACAGATAACTTGTATTTTTAGTACACTCTACCAATGAAGCTGTGCTGATGACATACTCCTTATGACGTGACTGGGAACACAGTTCACGTGGAGAGATGAGCAACCAAAGTAAGCGTCAGTAAGAACAGCATTCCAGGTTACCGCAAGCACCTATTTTGGAGGGATGTGCTGCCTAAATATTTGTAGCTAGCATCACACTGTTAGAAATGAAGCACTGAACAGCAGTTATTATTTTAACAAAAAAAGTTTCTCCAGGGGAATCTCTTAACAAGCTTATGACAGGAGAAAAAAAAAAAAAAAAACTAGACAAGGTTTTAAATTATTTCTACAGATCCAGGTAACACAAAGGAGTCTATAGTTCCTCAATTTTCTTAAGCATCACCTTGAGTGCTAAATAATTATATAGCAAGTCCAAAGATCTCATATGACATGCTACATGGGTGTTTAATGGGAATCACATAGTCTCATCTCTTATATTAGGTCCCATGACATCTTGCTTCAGTATCTCAGTATTTAATTTATTGTTCCAATCATATAATTCCCCAGTATATTTAAACATGCTAAGGTCGCTCCCAACTTACACACCTGCTTGCATGCTACCACACTACCCTAGAGCTAACCCTTATTGGTCTATTTCCATTCATTTATTCATCAAATATTTAATGTGCATCAACTGTCTGTCAGCAGTGTTCAAAGTTCTGTTGATATAAATGTACAAGACAAACCATATCGGGCCGGGCGCGGTGGCTCACACCTGTAATCCCAGCACTTTGGGAGGCCAAGGTGGGCAGATCATGAGGTCAAGAGATTGAGACCACCCTGACCATCATGGTGAAACCCCATGTCTACCAAAAAATACAAAAAATTTGCCAGGCATCGCGGTGCAATGCCTGTAGTCCCAGCTACTCAGGAGGCTGAGGCAGAAGAATTGCTTGAAACTGGAAAACGGAAGTTGCAGTGAGCCGGGATTGAGCCGTTGCACTCCAGCCTGGCGATAGAGTGAGACTCTGTCTCCAAAAAAAAAAAAAAAAAAAAAAAAGACAAACTATATCTTTACTCAGCCACATCAATCTTATATTTTTATGGTGGAAGATGAAAATAAAGTAGATAACCCAAACATACACAGAAATAATATAATTACAGAAAGTGATCATTGCTATTATAAAAATAAAACACAGTAATGGGAAGAATTAGAATGGCCCCTTAACATTCCCTCCATGCCTACTGCCACCTTCCTAGGACAAGATGGCATCACTTTGCTTCTTAACCAGGTGGCCAGTGACATCTGACTGACTAGTTCCTTCACATTGCCTGACTCTCATCGTTTTTCAACACTGTAGAAACTTTTAAAAAAGTAATCTTCAGCCAGGTGCAGTGGCTCATGACTGTAATCCCAACACTTTGGGAGGCTGAGGTGGGTGGATCACTTGAGGTCAGGAATTCCAGACCGGCCTGGCCAACATGGTGAAACACTCATCTCTACTAAAAATACAAAAATAGCTGGGCATGGTGGTGGGCTCCTGAAATCCCAGCTACCTGGGAGACTGAAGCACGAGAATCACTTGAACCTGGGAAGAGGAGGTTGCTGTGGGCTGAGATCACGCCACTGCACTCCAGCCTGTGTGACACAGCAAGACTCAGTCTCAAAAAAAAAAAAAAGTAATCCTCCCTGTTTGGTCCTCCCTGACTGCCGCACAAGTTTAATACTTGTTATTAGCTTCTCATTGATCTCAGGATAAAAATCAATATCCCTCCACAGACTTTAAGGCTCTGAATGACCAGGGATATGCCTGGTTTTCCAGCCGCACACAGCACACCATTTCCCTTCTCTCCTTCTTGCAGTCACCTGTCTAATGGACTCCAGTGATCCATTCTCCATGTCAACATTAATCCTTAGTACTGTTTGTTTCTTTTTGGTAGACCTTCATCTTCCCACCTCATTATCCCTAACTCATACCTGAGGTCTCAACTGAAGTGGCACTTCCTAAAGCAAGATATCCTAGGCTCTGGGTCTCTGTCAGGTTCTTTTGTTAAATGTTCTCATAGACATGGATTTTTTTTTTTTTTTTTTTTTTTTTTGCGGGAGACCAGAGTATTACTACTCAAATCAGTCTCCCCAGGCATTTGGGAAATAGAGTTTTTAAGGATAACTTGGTGGGTGTGTGGGAAGCCAGTGAGCCAGGAGTGCTGATTGGTCAGGGATGAAATCATAGGGAGTTGAAGCTGTTTTCTTCCATTGAGTGTGTTCCTAGGTGAGGGTCATAAGATCAGATGAGACACTTGGGCTTGCTTCTGGATCCATCGCTGAAGCGGGGCCAGCGAACCATGGGCAGGTAGCCACAAGGGCAATCCTGGACAAGCCCCCAAATTTGTAACCGCCCAAGGGGTTCACCTTGCCTCCTGCCTAGATGGAGCCAATTCATCAAGACAGGGGAATTGCATTAGAGAAAGAGTAATTCTCACAGAGCCAGATGTGCAGGAGCCCAGAGTTCTAAACACGTAAATGTCATGCATAGCTGTGGGTGTGTTCATGGAAAGTAACACAAGTGACATGTTTGGGGTGCAGATAAAAAAATCTCATACATACAAGAATCTCTACATACAAGTAGAAATTTTCAGCCAGAGATGACCATGAAACTTTGGCTTATCTGAGAGATTCCACTTTTCAAGAGAGCATTAGACTTGCACAAGTCATGTTATTGGCTATATAATTCAATTTTATCCAGCTTTGAAAGCAAAAGAAGGAAACCCCACCTAATGTAATCATAATATAAACATTATTATGTATGCTTTTATTATTATTATAATTATATATTACATAATTTAAATCATAAACATTATGTTAATTTTTGCATTTCATGTGGACAAAAGTAACAATGGATAAATCAAATGTATATTGCATCATTACAAGAATGCTAGCCTTGTATGAACAATGTTTTAATTATAAGCCATCACACTGTTTTTGAGACATAAAGGAACTACAACAGTCTTCCTGGTTCTATCATGATGCTAATCCCACATTCCACAACATTAGTAAAAGTCTTATCATTTAATCGCTGAGCTTCACACGCCCTGCAGGTATGGGAGCTACATCTTACACAATAATTATTTTGTTGTTGATAATTCAAGACTCTCCCTTGTCAAAGCCAATTTCTAAAGCTAAAGATCCACCACATGGTGGGATATACTGTGGACATTCCAGACACATTAGGGTTAAAGGGTATGTCTTGGTGTCAGACACTGATAAAGCTTTCTTGGATTCAATATAAAACTTATGGGAAAAAAACTAGTGTGTCAATATAAATTATAATTTATGTCAAGAGTGAGAAATGGACTCCTTCAAGGTTCCACTGTTAGTAATGTATACATAAAGGATTAAAATACTCCCTCACATGAGTAATGGTGCTACAGACATATGTTCCCATTGGCATCTGATCACAGTCAGTCAGTAAATTAAGAGCTCTGAAATAAAATTTCATTATGCCTAAATCCTTTACTTTTTCTTTTTTTTTCTTTCTCTTTTCTTAAACATTTTATTCATTTTATAGAGAGATTTCTTTTTTGTTTGCTTTTGTTCCAATCATTAGGAGAGTGGTTGAGGAGTACTGAATCCATCGCTACTTTGATGACACAAGTAAGATTCCAAATTCACATTTCCAGCTACCAAGAGTCCCCTCTAAATGCCACAATCAAGTCAGCCTTCGTTTACATTTCTTTCTACTGAACACAGCAATGCCCATTGGTATCTCTGAAGTGTAATCGCATCTTAGGTCGGTATTTCTCCAAGTAAAGCAGCTGTTTGGAATTGAATGCTCCCCTTCTTTTTTGTCTTATAAACTGAACTGCATCTTTGTACTTCATTCCACATTCAATCAAAGCAAGTGCAGCCAGCACAGGTGCCCTTCCCAATCCCACAACACAATGCACTGCAACACAGCAACCTGGCTCTTCACGAAATTTGGTTTTTAACAGGTTTAACCAATCATCTACTATCTGATTAGGGGGTGGAGCTCCATCATCAAATGGCCAACCTAGAACGTGGATTCCTTCTTTTTCAACTGGAGCTTTATCTTATGTGGCATCACAAACTCGAACCAAAGTCATCACTCCATACTTCTTAAGTTCCTCTGTGAACTTGTTGAGAGTAGCATTGCTAGGATTGTGAGTTATCAGAAAATGCATGTTCTCATAGGAGATCTTCACAGGGGCTGGAAGGTTCATTATGGCAAATAAAAAGTGTGAGCGTGCGTGTGAGTGTGATGGGGAAAGTGAAAAAAAATCAATAAATATTGAAATGTTTCACAGCAGAAAACATTAAAAAGACCACTAAAATGCCTATTATCAATCACTGTTTTCTCTATTCAACTTGTTTATTCCTTGTGAAGCTTCTCTCTTCAAGATAAGCAAAAGTATTTAGAATCTACTTGAATCCAAATTCAACTTGGGCTTTAATTTCTGCAGATGGATACCTTCAGACTCCAAAAAATCCAACTACATACAGAACTTAACAGCCTTTACTACATTTAGGCACTAGTGAGACAACTTAAAAGTGTAGGTCACTTTCCACTTTTGTTTACTTGATGCTTAATTTTACTGGAGCCATTAAAAGAAATATGCTTGCAATTAAAAAAAAAAAAAAAGCGACCTGGAAGGGAAGTCATGTGAGAGAAAGGGCTGAGGCTGGCACAAGGGAAAAACCGGGAAAATAAGGCTTCCCAGCGAGAATGGACCAACACTGGCGCCTCACGTACATACACCCCACTTCCCAGCGGGTACCCTGGGGCACCCCAGAAGCCAGCACAGCCTAGGCTGGCTGTAGGGTGAAAGAGTGAGCCCGGCTCATGCTGAAGGCTCGTCCAAGGTTGGGGAAGGTCCAATGTTGGGGCAGCTGGGGGACGTGCCTCAGGAGTGGAGCCTCTGTTGCCTGGTGTATCACCAGGAGTGAGTGGCGACAATGTGGAAGTGGCCAGATACCCCATGCCCCCAGAGTCAAGGAACCATGCTCATTGCTGTCCAGCCCCTCAAAAACACCTGCACTTCCATGTAAAGGAAGTAGAATAACCCCTTCTCCCTACCCCCTTTACCCTGAACATCAGAAGGTGGGCCCAGGACTAGCAGGCAAATGCTGGGATCCAGGACCCATTGAAGGGATAGTGATGGTAGCAACTGGCCAAGGCCACACTTTCTAGGAAGCCACAGGAGCTGGGCATGACCGAGGCCTGCAGACATGTAGGCAGTGGCCCAAGGGTGAGAATAAGGCAGACCATGCATAATTTCTGCCAGGAGTCTGACTGCATGCTAGTATTTTGCTTGCTTGCCTTCAATAATTCCTCCCCATCTTTATGGAATTTCCAATTCACAATAAAGCGTAGATACAGTATATAAGACAGCGTTACCTTGTGTGTAATACTGAATGTGTATTTTGATTTTATCTGCAGATTACTGGCTTCGATTAAGGCAGCTTCAAAGGAATGCAAATCAGGTTGTGACAATTTAGTCGACAAGCAGGTTAATGAGGGAGGTAAACTGAGGCAGGGCCCTCCATGTGATCACCCCAGACAAATGCTCCATGCGCAATGCCAAGCCTCTTGCCTTATGTGAAGAATTATTGAATATTGCCAGCAATGTTTTCCCTTATCTACATTATCTACATAAATATGCTTAATAATTTGAAGAGTTCCATTTATGCAGGAATTTTATGTAATTAATACTCAATGTGCATTCAGACAAACTATTCCCAGTAGATTTGTTTTTACCATTACGGCAATTTGTTCAGGTTCTCAACTCTTTACAATTGTGTTTCCTCTTTGGTCAGAAAAAAAATACAGTAGACATAGACTACTTGAGAGAATTTAACATGAAAATGATAGATTATATGGCAAGGATAATTAATCTTTTATAGCACGGTGATTAATTTGAGACCAAGCATCAGGCTGCCTTTGTGACAGAGACCATAAGGGATGCGGATAAATAACCGGAGAATCATGTAATGAGACTAGTGTGAGCAGAGGATAGCAACAGGATGGGTGAGCCCAGCCTGGCCTGATGAATACCTGATAGATGTGCATTCCATTACAATGAAACATTTGAAACCAGTGGAACAAACTATTGGAATAAACTATTGAGGGTGTGAGAGTAAAAAATATCACCAACCTATTTTGAACTCCATTAATCTGTACCAGGAGTTTTTACTGGCTGCAATTATCAGGCATATCAAAGATCAACCAGTTTGCTGTTGCCTCTACAGTTGTGTAGATTCAATCATATTTTCTACTTAGACAATCATGATGTCAGTGAGTAAAAGTTTTATTTCTTCCTTTCCAGCACAAGTGGCTTTAACTTGTTTTTCTTGCCTGGATGCACTGGCTAGAGCTTCAGTACAATGTTGAACAGAAACGCTGACAGCGGGCCTCCTTGTCTCATTCCTGATTGTAGGCGGCTTAGATGTAAGTTTTTCATAGGTGCTTTATCAGATTGAGCAAAGTCCCTTTTCCTGAGAAATTTTTACTTTTCCTTTTTAATCAGAAATCGATGTTGAACTTATTCAAATGTATTTCTGTATCTATTGATGTGATAAGATTTTTCTTTTTTGTTCAGTAGTAAGATTAATTTCTTTAATTCATTTTCCAATGTTAAAACAATCTTGAATTTCCACTGAGACATGATATATTATCTATTTCGTATATTGTAGATTGTATTTGCTAAACTTTTGCTAAGAATTTTGACATCTGTGTTTATGAGGGCTACAACAGTAAGACATATTTTGATAATGTATTTTACATGCTTTGGTATTGGAGTAATTATGCTGGCATTATAGAATGAATTAGGAAGGATTCCCTCCTCTTCAGTTTTCTGAAAGAGGCTATGTGTGCGCCAGTTAGAATGGCGATCATTAAAAAATCTGGAGACAACAGATGCTGGAGAGGATGTGGAGAAATAGGAACACTTTTACACTGTTGGTGGGGGTGTAAATTAGTTCAACCATTGCGGAAGACAGTGTGGCGATTCCTCAAGGACCTAGAAATAGAAATTCCATTTGACCCAGCAATCCCATTACTGGGTATATATCCAAAAGATTATAAATTGTTCTACTATAAGGACACGTGCACATGTATTATGTTCATTGCAGCACTGTTTACAATAGCAAAGACTTGGAACCAACCCAAATGCCCATCGATGATAGACTGGACAGGGAAAATGTGGCACAAATACACCATGGAATACTATGCAGCCATCAAAAAAGATGAGTTCATGTCCTTTGTAGGGACATGGATGAACCTGGAAACCATCATTCTCAGCAAACTGACACAAGGGCAGAAAATCAAACACCACATGTAAAATCAAACAGTCATAGGCGGATGTTGAACAATGAGAACACATGGACACAGGGAGGGGATCATCACACACTGGGGTCTGTTGGGGGGGGCTAGAGGAGGGACAGTGGGGGGTAGAGAGTTGGGGAGAGATAGCAGGGGGAGAAATGCCAGATATAGGTGATGGGGATGGAGGCAGCAAACCACATTGCAATGTATGTACCTATGCAACAATCCTGCATGTTCTTTGCATGTACCCCAGAATGTAAAATGCAATAAAATATGTATATATAAATAATAAAGATGTCTAATGAAGACAAATTGATTAAATATATCATCTGATATTTACTTTGTCAAGTGAGAAAGTAATTTGAAAAAAAAAAAAAGTCTGTGTGTAACTGGTATTATTCCTTCATTAAGGACCTGAGAGAATTTGTTAGTAAAGTAACCTGAAGTTGGAGCCTAATTTGGGGGTAAGTTTTTAGCTGCAAATCTTTCTTTAATAGATATAGCGCTACCCAAGTTTTCAATTTCTTCATGACAGAGCTTTGGTAGTTTGTGACTCTTGGAAACTCATCCATTTGATCTAAGTTCTTGAAATTTTTGGCATAAATTTTTTACAATATTCCTTTATTATTCTTTCAGCATCTTTAGATTCCATACTAATACCATTTATTATCAGATATTGGCAATTAGTTTCTTTTTTTTTCCTTGCCAGTCTTGTTAAAGATATATTAATTTTATTGACCTTCTCAATGAATCTGCTTTTGGTTTCATTTATTTTTCTCTATTTCTCTGCTTTCAATGCAATTTATGTTTGGTCAGAACTTTATTATTTTCTTACTTTTACTTTCTTGGTGTTTAATTGCTTTTCTCTTTCTAGTTTCTTACGGTGGAAATAGAACTCATTGATTTGCAACTGTTCGCCTTTTCTAGTATAGTTTTTCACTGCCACACATCACCCTTCCCCAGGCCTTTTTTTTTTAGCTGCCTTCCTTAAATTTCTTGTGTTTTTAATTTTATTTAGTTCAAAATACTTCTCAGTATTTTTTATTTTAAACTTTTTTTCTTTACAACATTTATTTTAAGTTAAAGGGTACATGGGCAGGTTTGTTATACTGGTAAACTGCATGTCACAGGGGTTTGCTGTACAGATAATTTTGTCAACTAGGCAATCAGTATAATATCTGATAAGTAATTTTTCAATCCTCAGCCTCTTCCCACACTCCATCCTCAAATAGACCCCAGGGTCTATTGTTCCCTTCTTTGTGCCCATGTGCACTCAGTGTTTAGCTCCCACTTATAATTTCACTCATTTTTTAAAAGGAATATGTCATTTTTTTCTCTGATACCTGGAAAACTGTGAATGAGCCTTCAGTTATTAATTTTTAATTTAATTTCACTCTAGTCAGAGAATAGATTTTGAAGGATTTTAATCCTTCCTAATTTATTGAGACTTGATGATGTCCCAGAGTATGATCTATCTTGATAAATGCCCCATCAGTTCCTGAAAAATATGTAAATTCCTATATTGTTGGGTGGAATGTTCTGTGAATGTCATTAGATCAAGTAGGTTGATGATATTGTATAAATTTTTCTGTATTGTGATATTGTATAAATTTTTCTGTATCCTTACTAATTTTCCTTTTCTGTATTCTATCATTATTGAGAGAGAGGCATTTAAATCTCTACCTATGATTGTGAATTTGTCTGTCTTTTCCTTAAGTTTTTTCAGTATGTGAAGCTTTGCCATTAGGTGCAAAACATTTAGAATTAAGATGGTTTATCATTATGAAATAGCAATTTTTTTATTACTGGCAATATTCATTAATCTGAAATTTACTTTTTTTTTTTCTTTTGAGACGAAGTTTTACTCTTGTCATCCAGGTTGGATTGAAGTGGCATGATCTTGGCTCACTGAAACCTCCGCCTCCTGGGTTCAAGTGATTCTCCTGCCTCAACCTCCCAATAGGCATGCACCCCCATGCCAGGCTTATTTTTTTGTACTTTTAGTAGAGACAGGATTTCACCATGTTGGCCAGGCTGGTCTCAAACTCCTGACCTCAGGTGACCTGCCTGCCTCGGCCTCCCAAAGTGCTGAAATTTACTTTGATATTAGCATAGTCATCGTATTACTCTGTTCTTGCATTGCGATAAATACCTGATACTGGGTAATTTACAAAGAAAAGAGGTTTAATTGGCTCAAAGTTCTTCATGCTGTACAGGAAACATGGCTTCTGGTGAGGCCTCAGGAAGCTTTTACTCATATTGAACGGCAAAGAGGGAGCTTACATGTCACATGGCAAAAGCAGGAGCAAGCAAGAGAGAGGGTAGGGAGGTGCTACACATTTTTAAATGACCAGATCTGGTGAGAACTCACTGTCACAAAGACAGCACCAAGCCCTGAGGTATGCACCCCCATGATCCAAATCCTCCCAGCAGGCCCCACCACGAGCACTAGCATTACAATTCAGCATGAAATTTTGGAGGTAACAAATATCCAAACTATATCCGTAATTTCGGCTTCTTTTTACTTTGCCTGATATTATTATAGTCTTTTCAGTCTTTTACCTTATTATCATAGTATACGTCTTCTGTGACTTTACTTTTTTTTTGAGACAGAGTTTTGCTCTTGTTGCCCAGGCTGGAGTGCAATGGCGTGATCTTGGCTCACTGCAACCTCCACCTCCTGGCTTCAAGAGATCCTCCTGCCTCAGCCTCCTGAGTAGCTGTGATTACAGGCATGCACCACCACACCCGGCTAATTTTGTATTTTTAGTAGAGACAGGGTTTCTCCATGTTGGTCAGGGTGGTCTCAAACTCCCAACCTCAGGTGACCTGCCCACCTCGGCCTCCCAAAATGCTGGGAGTACAGGTGTGAGCCACCACGCCTGGCCTGAATTTACTTTTAATTGATTTATATCTTTATTTTTGTAATGCATTTTTAAGTAGTGCCTAGTTGACTTTTAATTTTTTTTTTTTTTTTTTTTTGAGATGGAGTCTCTCTCTGTCACCCAGGCTAGAATGCAGTGGTGCAAACTCAGCTTACCTCCGCCTCCTGGGTTCAAGTGTTTCTCCTACTTCAGTCTCCCAGGTAGCTGAGATTACAAGAACGCGCCTCCATGCCCAGCTTATTTTTTCTATTTTTAGTAGAGACATGGTTTCACTGTGTTGGCCAGGCTGGTCTTCAACTCCTGACCTCAGGTGATCTGCCTGCCTCAGCCTCCTCAAGTGCTGGGATTACAGGTGTGAGCCACTGCACCGGACCAATTCTTACGTTTTCATGTGGTGCAAAAATTTATGCCCTTTAATCGGAAGTGTAGAAATTTGAATTTAACATGATTATTGATATGGTTAGATTTAACTCTGTTATCTTCCTGTTTGCTATTTTTTCTATCCATTGTTGGCTCCTCTTCCTCTCCTTTTCTACATTCCTTTTGATTAATTGAATACTTTAAATTATTATGTTTTATCCTCATTATTGGCTTATTAGCTAAAACTCTTATTTTGTTGTGTTAGAGTTTTAGAGTTCAGAGTGTACGTATTTAACTTAGCACAGTCTACCTTCAAGTGATATTATACCACAGCATGTATGGTATACTATAATCATATACTTCTATTTAACTACTTCTGTGTCTTTTGCTATTTCTGCCCATATTTTATTTATATCTCCATTATAAATGCCACTACTTTGTGATTATTTGGTTGAAACAATTATGCCTTCTGATGCTCCTGCTTCCTTCATATAGGTTTGTATTTCCCTCAGTTTCATTGTCCTTCTACTGAAGGACTTCCTTTGCCATTCCTTATAGAGTGGTTCTGCTCCTCATGACTTCTTTCAGCTTTGTATGCTCCAAGAAAGTATTCCTTCATTTTTGAAGGAGGATTTTGTTCAGTAGAGACTTCTGGATTGAGAATTTTAAAAGACGTTTTTCCACCATCATGATGCTTATTTTTTTTTTCTTCCCAATGAGAAGAAATATGCTGTCATTCATCCCGGATGTCGTGTGTGTGTGTGTGTGTGTGTGTGTGTGTGTGTGTGTGTGTGTCCACTGGGCGCTTTTAAGATTTTCTCTGATGAAGATTTTCTTCCTGGGCACACCCTCCCTGCATCACGGTCTGGAAACTCCATGTTGTCCATTAGAACAATTACAGGGCTCATCTTGCTTGCTTCCCACCTGTCAGAGGTGACGCTCCTTTTCAGCCCATGGTCTAATGTTTTTGAAACCATCGTTTTCTTTGTTTTGTTTGTCTTTACTTTTAATTTTTGGTTGTTTTAGATAGCCAAGTAAACCCAGTTCCTTTTATTTCATCTTGTTTTGAAGCAGAATTTTGCTTAGAGTATTTAATTTAATAATTAAGTTACACATTAATATTTAAAAATCACATAGCCTGTAAAATGGTGTATTAATTTTGTGTTAGTAGTTTCATACACATTTTGTGAAAAATTTTTAAATATATTTAAAAAATTTTTGCTCTACACGTTCAGAGAAACTTCTCTAGTAACCAACTATAGAAATGATTCCTGAAATTATAGTTTTTGCCAGGCATGGTGGCTCATGCCTGCAATCCCAGCACTGTGGGAGACCCAGGCGGGTGGATCACCTGAGGTCAGGAGTTCAAGCCCAGTCTGGCCAACATGGTGAAATCCTGTCTGTACTAAAAATACAAAAATTAACCTGGTGTGGTAGCAGGTGCCTGTAATCTCAGGTACTCAGGAGGCTGAGGCAGGACAATCACTTGAACCCAGGAGGCGAGGTTGCAGTGAGCCAAGATTGAGCTGGTACACTCCAGCCTCGGTGACAGAGAGAGACTCTATCTCAAAACAAAAAACAAAAAACTCCCGACCTCAGGGGCTCCTGGAATCCCAGCTACTCGGGAGGCTGAGGAAGGAAAATCATTGAACCTCAGTGTGGAGGTTGCAGTGAGCTGAGGTCGTGCCACTGCACTCCAGCCTGGGTGACAAGAGCGAAACTCCATCTCAAAACAAAAAGAAAAAAAAGAAAAGAAAGTCTTTGAGCAAATATTTTATTCATTCATCATGTGCATTACCAGCATGAGATCTTCGTCCTTACAGGAGCGGTGTTTTGAGTCACTCAACATAGTTGTTCAAAACATAGCATCTTCTCTTCCAACTAAATTCTTGTTGCATTGATATTAAATTTGCATATGAATCTGTTATGATGCTGTTATTAGATCTTTTAACTCGAATCACAAGGTTTGTTTGAAATTTGAGATTTTACCTTCATAAACACCTTTTGCCTTTCAAATGATTTCTAAAATTCTCATTTGCAATTATATACAACATTGTAATTATGAGTTCTGATTTTCAGGGATAATTATAAAATCTGATATAAATTAAATTTTAGGTTATTCTATGAGTAGCCAATACTAGCAATTGATCGAGCTTGCATCAGACTAGAGTGTGTTTCCCAGATTGTAACTTTGTTGTAAAAAATTGAATGAGAATCTCCTGTTCCCACATATGCCTTCTTATTGTTGGAGGTAATTCTCTATGAATATTACACATTTCTGCATGTCCCAGCCCTAGAGAAAGAGACATTTATATCCAATGCAAGATGTTGCTTTGGCTGCAGTTTTCACCGTGAAGAAAAATTGCCTTTTTCTCAGACTCAGACTGTATATATATGAGTTCATGGGGGCAAGCCTGGTGCTGGGGTGGGCCTGGAGCCTTGGGCCCTGGAGGCCAGCCTGGACCTTGGCCTTCAGGGATTGGCCTTGAGCTGGGGTGGTGGTCCTAGAGCTTAGGTCTTATTCCTGCGTTACACTCACATGCCGTAATCTCTCATGTGGATTTCTCAGCTCTTGTGAAAGGATATTTGTGTATGAAGATTTGTTCAAACTGATACTTCTGTAGGTGCCGAGATTCAGAAAGTCTCACCCACCATTTGCTGACGTCACACCCTGTGGCTGCCTCGCCTTTTATGTTTTGTTAGTATTCCAGTATGTTGTGGCAAGACTTCAATTCCATTAATATTAAAAATCAATCTGAATGTGATTATATCTTAACAGATGTCCCACTCTGTGACATATCAGAGTGGCTTCTGTTTTGCCTGTGTCTTCGCTTTGCTTTGAGACAGGTCACAGACTGTGTGTCTCATTAAGCTTCACAGTGACAAGGACATATTCTGAGCTGGCCAGTGTCTGGCAGCCACCCACCAATGCCTGCAGATGTCTGCTGAAAGACAGCTTTATGACCACCCTTTTGCTTTGTGCCTGTAGACGTATGAAAACTAGTACACTGAGACTCAGTTACTCAAATCATCAAATGAAAAACTAATCAAGGGTTTGGGATGTTTTCCCTCAAAGACATATCTTCTGTGAGGCCTTCAGCTCTTTAAAAAAAAAAAAAAAATTTATTCAAAGATAAAACTCCGCCAGGCATGCTGGCTCACGCCTGCAGTCCCAGCAATTTGGGAGCTGATGCAGGCAGATCAGTTGAGGTCAGGAGTTCAAGACCAGCCTGGCCAACATGGTGAAACTCCATCTCTACTAAAAATACAAAAACTTAGCCAGGCATGATGTGTACACCTGTAATCCCAGCTACTCAGAAGTCTGAGCCAGGAGAATCCTTTAAGCCCGGGAGGTGGAGTTTACAGTGAGCTGAGATTGTGC
>NW_016107913.1:662679-675149 GCF_001604975.1 Cebus imitator | reverse complement strand
TTTTTTTGTCACATGTAGGTGTTTTCTGTTTTGTATTTTGTAGTTTTTTGCTCTTGAAGACTAATTCCCCTGGGTTCCGCCAGGGAATTTTAGACTTGCAGAAATGCTCCCAGCACTTTTGAAGGCCAAGGTGGGTGGATCACTTGAGGTCAGTAGTTTGATGCCAGCCTGGCCAACATGGTGAAACCCCATCTCTACTAAAAATACAAAAACTAGATGGGCATGGTGGTGCACACATATAATCACTGAGACTCAGTTACTCAAACTATCAAATGACAAACAAATCAAAGGTTTGGGATTTTTCCCTCAAGGACATATCTTCTGTGAGGCCTTCAGCTCTTTTTTTAAAAAAAGTATTTATCCAAAGATAAAACTCCGCTGGGCACGCTGGCTCACGCCTGTAATCCCAGTAATGGGGGAGGCTGATGCTCGAGAATCGCTTGAACCTGGAAGGCAGAGGTTGTAGTGTGCTGAGATCCGCCACTACACCCCAGCCTGGCAACAAAGAGACTTGTTTCAAAAGGAAGAGAGAGGAGGGGAGCTTCTTGATACATTCCACTGGTCCCCCAACCTCCCAGTTCCTTGGGGCAGCTGAAGCTCCTCAGGAAGCCAACTCTTCATGCATCAGAAAGCTGTTCTAAGTCCAACTTCGAATCTCATTTTGTGGGCATGGAGGGCTGAAGAGTCTGGGAATGGTGAAAATATATGTTCAGCCTGGAAAATTTTTCCTCAAGATTTTACATCCCATCAGTGCAAAATTTACTAAAGGAAAACAGACTTTTAAGTATCGGAGTCCTGATTAGGAGTATTGCTGCTGAGTGCGACAAGGCTGGTCTGGGTTTAGCTCAGTAGGCTAGAGTCCATACTTGATCCTCAGACAGAAATGAATTCTAGTCCTGGCTCTGTTGGCTCCTGCTCTGTGAACCTGGACAAATACACTGGAAAAATAATTTTCCTCCTCTGTTAAAAGAAGATATCTAATTTTTTCCATAGAACTGTTGTAAAGATCACAGCTAATATATTCAAAGTTCCTAGTGAAGTGCCTAGCTTATATATACTGAAACAGAGAGAGCTAATACTGATATTTTGATATTCCAGATTACTCAGTGATATGCCTTTCATGTAGAAGATAATAAGTGTTAATTTATGCAAGCATTATATATATATGTTTGTGTATGTATTAGAACCTTTTTCTCTCTCTGAACTTTTCTTGCAACTTTATGATATTAAACAAATGGAAGTGTTGGAGCTAACTTGCAATAAAAACAGGGAGAGGCCAAGAAAGGGAGGAGAAATGGCTATACTTTAAATGTCAGGTAACATGATCAGTTCTCTTTTTTTTAAGCTGGTTTAGTAAAGAATACATTAAAGTATAATGCACATCACTGGTGTGTGCATGACATAAAGTACAACAAATTATTGAATGACACAGAATTCTGACATAAAGCTTTCATAAATAGAAAACTCCTTTTAACTACTGGATCTTGCCTGGATTCCACATCTTTTACATTGATCTGAAGTTACTTTTCCCATCTTGTTCCCATTTTCACATCTGCATTGTCGTGGATGATCCCAGTAAACTCCCTGAGAATCAGCACCTTTATCATGACCTGCTCTAGGTTGACTACAGGTGCCATCTCCCATGACATTAATGAGGAAGATGTGTAATGTGTTTAGACACAAGGAAGATTTGTGGCAGGCGTATGTGTCTGGGCAGGAAATCCTCACCTCAAGTCAGATAACTTCCATATTTAAAGTCTGCATCAGAAAATATTGAAGCTTAGTGAGATCTAAGATGCCTTCGTATGGTGTGGCACAGAAGTCAGAAGTCAGTTTATATCTGGCCCTTCCTGGGTCAGAATCACCAGGAAGGCTTCTTTGTTGTGTCCCACCCACACAGTTTCTGATTCAGTAGGTCTGGGGTGGTGTCCTGGAATTTATAGTTCCTTTTTTGTTTGTTTTTTTGAGGCAGAGTTTTGCTCTTTTGCCCAGGCTGAAGTGGCGCAATCTCAGCTCACTGCAACCTCTGCCTCCCGGGTTCAAGTGATTCTTCTGCCTCAGCTTCCTTTGTAACTGGGATTACAGGAGGCTGCCACCACACCCAGCTAATTTTTGTATTTTTAGCAGAGACAGGGTTTCACCATGTTGGCTAGGCTGGTCTTGAGCTCCTGACCTCAGATAATCCACCTGCCTCAACCTCCCAAATTCCTGGGATTACAGGCCTGAGCCACCATGCCTGGCCTGGAATTTATATTTCTGGCAAGTTGCTAGGTAGTGCTGATGCTGCTGGTCTGGGATGTTACTGCTCATAAGCTGGGTCTGCCCACCCAGCACAGTCAGACCAAACACCCACACCGAGGTTTGCAGGAGGAGAAAAGAGGTGTTTATCTGCAGGGTGCCAAGCAAGGAGAATCGAGCAACTCTTGCTTAACTCCTGACCTCCTGATGGCTTGTAAGTAAGGGATCTAAAGGCAGGGATAAATTTCAGGAAAACAGAAGTTACAGCAAAATTGTAAATCAATCCATGGAGGTTATAAATCGATTTGGCCTAAAAAGTCAGGATTGCTTGAGGTAGGAGATTAGAGGTCATAGGTAGATTCAAAGACTTTGCGATTTGCACTTGATTAAATAAGGGTCTGTTTAAACATTTGGGGTCAGCAGAAAAGATTGTGAGCTGTGGTACATGGGCATGGCTTCCTCCAGGCCCCTCAGGGAGAAATTTAGAACCAAGGACAAATGGAGGTGAGGATTCAGTCCTCAGCTCCCCCTTATCTGAGGTCTACCTGCCAGGGTATCCACTCGGTGGGAGTCTGGGTTTCTGAAAAACAACTCCGGGACATATGTGAAAATGTTATAATTAGCTTCTGTAGGAAACAAAATATCTCATGACTCGAACTTCTTGGCTGTTGTGGTTGTCGTTTTAAGTTACAATTACTTTCTTGCTTATCAAGTTGCTCATTTACTTCTCAGGGCAAGCTAGGTGTCAGGACTTTCCCTCAAAGGAACTCAAGATTTTCCTTTATTTCCATGCACTGGGGTGCAGGGTGGCAGAATGGGAGAGAGTGCAGGCCCCAAGGGGGTTCCCTGCTCCATCTTAGGGATCGCACTTGTGAAACAAAGTCCTCTGAGCAGGAGACTTAATTTTTTCCCTGTGACAGTCTTAGGGTCTATTTCAATAAAAGGCTAGATAGTAAATTTACTTTTGTTCTAGAGACTGTAATGTCTCTGTACAGCTGCTTGACTCCGACACAGGAAAGCAACCACAGACAAAATGAAAAAAAACGGGTATGACTAAGTTTGATTCTTTGGGCCACAGTTTATCAAACTCATGATTTAGATGATTAACGGTAGTCCTACAAACTCTAAACTCTGAATATCAAGGCAGTATATAATTAAATTAGTGAAAAGAGAGAATGCTATGAGCTGAAATAGTTTTGTAAAGAGAAAATGGGGCCGAAGATTTCAGGAATCAGCAATATATTTACTGCCTGTTAATTAATTGCCTTTTATTATCTGCTAATCAACTTCTGCTGTATTTCAAATAACAACAGTGGTTTTGAATTAAGCAACTCTCAGACAATTGTTTTAGCAAATAATTTAGTTCTCATTTCCATGCTTATGTATAAGTTCTTTTACTTGAAAAAAAAAAAGGAAATTTTTAATTTAGGAATGAAATACAGAGGATTGTTTCAAGTTTGATTTGTTTTCAAAGTCTAAATTTATAACTTTTATGTTGCCTTTGCCAATGATTATTTGCAGTTACAGTTTGTAGTTTCATGTCACTAATAGCTAGAAAGAAAAATGGGCTTTCTATTTGGCTTCCAAGTAGGTGACGAGTTTTGGAGCTTACTCTGCTTGCCATATTGCTATTAATGCCAATATATTTGTGACTTCCCACTTGCAATGTCATTATCAGCAAGTAGAGAATACACATAATGTTTTCAGTCTTCTTGCTGACAAACATTGCTCTATACTTTTTAAATAGATTTAGCTAAAAAAAAGAAAGGAATATTCCCGTTGGCTGTGAATTTATAAAAATTGCTTTCTTTGATAGACAGTCTTCTGTTTCCTTTCTCAGGGGAAATATACAAAGTATAATGAACACTATGGAGGCATTTCCTAAACTTACGTCTTATTATTAAATGTAGTGAGCACAGAATCAGTCATAGAGTTGAAGAGGGAAACCACAGGGGAAATTATACATACCATTTGTCAACTTAATTCCTTTAAGCAAAATGTACCAAATTAAGAATTTGGGACCACAGTTTTGCATTGCTAAGTACATTTGAAAATCATCTGAGGCTGGGTGCTGTGGCTTACCTGAGGTCAGGAGTTCAAGACTAGCCTGGGCAACATGGAGAAGTGGCGGTATGGTGGTGCGCACCTGTAATCCCAGCCACTTAGGAGGCTGAGGCAGGAGAATCGCTTCAACCCGGAAGGCAGGGGCTGCAGTGAGCCAAGATCATGCCAGGGCACTCCAGGCTGGGAGACAGCGCAAGATTCTGTCTCAAAAAAAAAAAAAAAAATGCTAAAAGCTCTACCTCATTGAGTTTGTTTTGCTGGTATATGTGGAGTCCACCTCTATCTCTCTTAGGCTCTCTCTCTCACTCTCTTATTCCCTCCCTCCCTCCACCCCCCCCCACCCCCATCCAAACCTTCTTTCCTTCCTCCTTTCTTCCTTCTTTCCTGTAAATTCTCACCAGTTACAACCTTTGGACCCTCTTGACAAACGTTTTTGTGTCTTCCATGAGGATGATTATCACTAGCTTGTTGCTGATGGTAAGCCACGTTTCCTGTCTCTATATTGAAGAAATGAAATGGCAGCTTGAAGGCAGCAGGACAGAGATTCGCTGCTAAAGAGCCAAATCAACAGTGACTGCCTATTGGTGTGCACAGCAGAAGGGCTCCAGGCTGTACCATCACTGAGATGCAGGAACTTGGATGAGTCCCCCTTACTTGAACTCGCCTGGAGTTGGTGCTGGTGAGTTGATGCCCACTTCTACATGTAACTAAACAAAGAACTGGCTTCATATCAATGCTCAAGTAAATAAGTCACTAAACAAATAAGAAAAACAAACCTAACTGTGCTAATCTGTTGTTAAAAGAATGTTGAAACCTCAGATTGAAAACGATTGAAATCAATTATTAAATATGTTTTAAAAAAAGCATGCCCCATCCATTTGGTTTGTTTTCATAGGTAATCATCAAACTGCTAAATATCACCTTCATTCAGTCGCTGATAAATGTGTGTGATGAAGTACAGCCCACAAGACCTTTAATCAATGTGACCATTACAATCTCTCACAGCCTTTAATTTTGCTTCTTTTCATTTGTCAACATTGGATGTTATAACATCAAGTGGCATGATGTGTGACACTTCTCATTCATTCATTCCATTGTTTATTGAATGCCTATTACAGCACAGAATTTGAGATGGGAGTGGGAGAGTAACGGTGAACAATACTAGTAAAATGCCTGCCCTCATGAAGATCACATTCTTGTTGTCATGAAGTTGTCAGCTAGTTCTAGACGACAAACAAGAAACAAATAATCAGAATGCACTCAAAGAATAATAATAAGTGATTGAGGCAATAAAAGCACACTAAGAAAGTTTTAAAAAAAAAAGTCATGGGACAGTGGCTAATTTGGCCACTGTCAGGGAGGCCTCTTCACAGAGTTCACATTTTGCTGGAAACTAAAGAAGGTCCAGCCTTGAGAAGATGTGGAAAAGGGAACAGCAAATGCAAAGGCCTGATAGAGGCAGAGCTTTGGATGGTGATATTTCAGCAAGAAGATCCTCAAGGCTGGAGCAGGGTGGACAAGACGGAAACCATTAGCACGTGGAATAGGATCAAATGAGTATTCAACTACTTTTCCAGGGCTTGGAGAATCAGATAAGGCCACCATGTATGCTGTAAATAACCGAGACTAACCCTCTGTATTAAAAGAGAAAGAGGTGTCTTCCCTTTTGAATGTTAAAAACAGTTTAAAAGTCTTTTCAAAATTACCAAAGATAAATAATATCACATACAGGTATTGATCAACTTACGACCTATGCAACTTACGACCATTCGACTTTACAACCACAATCACTAGCGACGACTGCTCCGCTGTAGATTTTTGGAAACACTACAACATTTTGATGTGTATCAAGAATATCGCTACCGCCTGGGAGGCTGTGACGACAAAGTGCATGAGTGGCATCTGGAAAAATGTTAATGGTTTTGACGGATTTGACAGTGAACATGAACTTGAAACGATTTGGGAAAAAATAGTAAAACTCGCTAAAGACCTTTCTTTGGAGTGTGAAATGAAAGATGTCGAAAAGTTGCTAGACAAAGAATCCGGAGAACTTACAAATGAAGAGCTAATCGAACTGGAAGAAGAAAGAGTGGCGGAAGAAGAAAGAAGAGAAGCAGAGAAAGAAGAGGAGGAGCCAGAAAGAAAGTTCACCACTGAGGGATTATCAGACGGTTTATCTTTACTGGATAAACTTCTTATACATTTTGAAGCAATGGACCCAAACATCGAACGATTTGCAAGGATCGAACGGATGGCGCACGATGTGTTTCGTCCGTATCGTGAAATTTATGAAGAAAAAAAGAAACATACAATTCAGACAAAGCTCACCATGTTTATGAAAAAACCAACTCCGGTAACCCCAACTGCTGCCTCAGATGACAACATCAACGATCCGCAGCCAAGCACCAGTGGAGAATAAAATGTTTCGTACGTGTTTATATATTTTGATATTTTTGCAATTGGGAAAATGTTTCCTATGGTATTTTTTTACACCTGTATTTTTTATTTTTGTATGCTCCTGTATTTTGTAATTTTGTATGTTTTGCAAATATTAAACCAGTTGTACTGGTAATGCAGTGTTTTACTTAAACCTGATGAATGTAAAAATAAGAAACAAAATGGTGTAGAGATGATACAAATGGCATAAAATGAACAAAGCAAATTATGATATATAACAATAATGAAAGAAAATTATGATAAAATATGACTTAAAGATTTTTATAACATCATTTCACAGTACTGTACATATAGCCTGCTCAACTTACGACCAAATTGTGTTACGACTGGTCTGTCTGAGCCAATCGTGGTCGTAAGTTGAGCACTAGCTGTATATCAAATTTATCCATCCAGTCTCACAATATAAAGACTAATAATTTTTTTTTTTTTTGAGACAGTCTCCCTCTGTTACCCAGGCTGGAGTGCAGTGGCGCGATCTCAGCTCACTGAAACCTCCACCTCCCAGGTTGAAGTGATTCTCCTGCCTCAGCTTCCCAAGCAGCTGGGACTACAGTCGCGCACCACCATGCCCAGCTGATTTTTGTACTTTTAGTAGAGATGGGGTTTCACCATGTTGGCCAGGTTGGTCTTGATCTCTTGACCTTGCGATGCCCTGACCGCGGCTTCCCAAAGTGCTGGGATTACAAGCTTGAGCTACCATGCCTGGCCCTGAAGACTAATAATTTTTTAAATTATTTTTATTTCATGATTTCACACAAAAGGTGTGAGTGAAATAGATACTGTGATTGGAGAAAAGAAAAGGAGAAAATGTGTATGTTTGTGTGTGTGTCTATCTGTCGGGAGCGGGGACATGTCATAATATATAGTTAGTATGCATCCTATGTGGTTTATAATTAAAACCAACATTGACTGGGTGGGGTGGCTCACGACTGTAATCTCAGCGCTTTGGGAGGCCGAGGCAGGCGGATCACAAGGCCAAGAGTTCAAGACCAGCCTGGCCAATATGGTGAAACCCCGTCTCTATTAAAAATACACAACTTTGCCGGGTGTGGTGGTGGGCACCCGTAGTCCCAGTTACTCGGGAGGCTGAGGCAGGAGAATTGCTTGAGTCCGGGAGGCGGAGGTTGCAGTGAGCCGAGATTGCACCACTGCACTCCGGCCTGGGAGACAAAGCAAGACTCCATCTCAAAACAAAACAAAAATAAAAAGTATAACATAATATGAACTCACCAAAGTAACCCATTTGCATCTTTTGTTATATGGCAACAAGGAACCAAATATTAATAATAAACCCTCAAAGACGTTAATCACAGGATGTAAAGTCACTCCCTAAATCTCTACATCTTTGAGTTTCGTGGGTCCACTCCTTGTCTAATGATGATCGTTTGTAGAATTTGTCCCATCCCACTTCCTTGGGCTGCTTCCCTCGGCAAACTCACACCTCCACTCTCTCCAATAAAATCAGAATAATTATGAAGTGGTGCCACTTTCTTGCTTCACTGGCAAATAACTATGGAAGCTAAGTGTCTTGTAAGAACAATATTAGCAGATCATTATGAGCCCTAGACTTGCTATCTCTTAAACATTGATGAAACATAAGATGTAAAAATAGCAGTTGCTGACTTGCATTAATAGTGTTAGGAAGGGCGAGAGCCTAGGATTGCCACAGGGAGGAAATTAAGAAACCTGCTTACTGCATTTCCTTGGGCAACTGTAGGTAAAATATTTGGCTTGGGTAAAAAAAAACTGTTAAAATTTTGAAATAAAATTTAATGACACCAGTTTTTAAAAACTCATCCAAATATTAATCAGGTTTTTAAACACAGAGTATAATTCCTTCAATATGGCAGCTGTGCCATAGAGTTCACTCTATGTAACTTTTTTGTACTTTAAAAATACTGTGTGTACTTAAAAAATACACAGCTGTATTGAGATATAGTTTATATAATGCACACTTTATCCATCTAAAAGTAAAATTCAATGATTTTTTAATATGTTCACTGCTCTGTGCAACCATCACCACTGTCAGTTTAGGACTCTCTCTTCATCACTATATTTGTTTGCTAAGGCTGCCATAACAAAGCACCACGACCGGCAACTTAAACGACAGAAATGTATTCTTTTCTCATGATTTCAGGAGCTGTAAGTTCAAGATCCAGCTGTGGATCTGGTTTGTCCTGAGACCTCTCTACTTGGCTTGTAGATATCTGTCTCCTCCCTGTGTCCTCACATGGTCTTCCCTCTGTGTGTCTATGTCCTCATCTTCTTTCCTTGTAAGGACACCCATCAGATTGGATTAGGGGCCCCGTATGACCTCATTTTACCTTCATTAACCCTTTTTAGGCTTTACCCCTAAATACAGGCACATTCTGAGGCACTGGGTATTAGGATTTCAACATGAATTTTTAGGATACACAATTCAACCACAACAATCCCCCAAGTCCCATACACGTTAGCATCACTCCCTATCCCCTCCAACCCACTCTGTTCCTAGGTAATCTTCTGTCTGCTTTCTGTCTCTATAGATTTCCATTTTCTGGACATTTTATATAAGTTGAATGGCAGAAAATTTGGCTCCTTATACCTAGCACAGTGTTTCATGTTTTATCCACGTTGTAGTGTTCCTTTATATTACTGGGTAATATTCCATAATAAAGATATACCCCATTCATCAGTTAATGAATATTTGAGTTGTTTTTACTTTTTGGCTATTATTAAATAATGTTGCCATGAACACTGATATATCACTTTTTGTGTGAAGTTATGTTTTTATTTCTCTTGGATATATATTTGGGTGGGGGGTGGTTAAGTACTGGGTTGTATTCTAACACTATGTTTAACATCTTGAGAAACTGCCACAATGTGTCCTAAAGTGGCTGCACCATTTCATATTCTACAAGCAATGTATGAAAGGTCTAGCTTCTCCACATTGTTGTCAACACTTTTCATTATTTGTCTTTTTGATTATAGCTATCACAGTTAGTGTAAAACAGTATCCGTCAGGCACGGTGGCTCACACCTGTAATCCCAGCACTTTGGGAAGCTGAGGAGGGTGGATCACGAGGTCAAGAGATCAAGACCACGGTGAAACCCCATCTCTACTAAAAAATACAAAAATTAGCTAGGCATGGTGGCACGCACCTGTGGTCCCAGCTACTCGGGAGGCTGAGGCAGAATTGCTTGAACCTGGGAGGCAGCGGTTGCAGTGAGCAGAGATTGAGCCACTGCACTCCAGCCTGGCACCTGGCAACAGAGCAAAACCCTGTCTCAAAAAAAAAAAAAAAAAAAAAGGGTTTTTTTTTTGGTTTTTTTTTTTTTTTTTTTTTTTTTTTTTTTTTTTGAGACGTATTCTCACTCTGTCACCCAGGCTGAAGTGCAGTGGTGCAATCTTGGCTCACCACAACCTCTGCCTCCTGGATTCAAGTCATTCTCCTGCCTCAGCCTCTCGAGTAGCTAGGATTACAGGCATGTACCACCACGGCTAGCTAATTTTTGTATTTTCAGTAGAGACAAGGTTTTGTCATGTTGGCCAGGCTTGTCTCAAACTCCTGACCTCAAGTGATCTGCCCACCTCAGCCTCCCAAATTACAGGCATGAGCCACCATGCCTAGCCTCATTTGTGGTTTTGATTTACATTGTTCTAATGGCAAATGATGTTGATCATTTTCAATGAGTTTACAGGTCAATCTTTGGAAATATGTTTAGTCACATCCATTGCCCATTTTTAAATTGCGTTATCTGGATATAATCCTTTATCAGATATATGATTGGCAAACATTTTCTCTCATTCTGTGTGTTATCTTTTCAGTTTCTTGGCCGCATCCTTTGAACTACAAAAATTCTGGCTGGGCATGGTGGGTTACACCTGCAATTCTAACACTTCCAGAGGCCAAGGCAGGCGGATCACCTGACGTCAGGGGTTTGAGCTAAGCCTGGCCAACGTGGCGAAACTCCGTCTCTACTAAAAATAAAAAAATTAGCCAGATGTGGTAGTGCATATCTGTAAGCTACTGGGGAGGCTGAGGCGCAAGAAGCTACTGGGGAGGCTGAGACGCAAGAAGCTCCTGGGGAGGCTGAGGCACAAGAATCGCTTGAACCCAGGAGGTGGAGGTAGCAGTGAGCTGAAATCACGCCACTGCACTCTAGCCTGGGTAACAGAGTAAAACCCCTTGTCAAAAAAATTGTTTTTTACTTAAAAAGAAAATAATTGACAAATAATGACTGCATATAGTTATAGGATACAATGTGATGTAGTCATAAATGTATACGTCATAGGAAGTCCAACTTACCTGTTTTCTTCTTTTGTTGCTTGTGTTTTTGGTGTCATGTATAAGAAGGCTTTGCCTAAACCAAAGTCAAGATTTTTTTCCCCTATGCTCTCTTGTAAGAGTTTTATAATTTTATCTATTACATTTTAGTCTCTGATATATTTTTGAGGTAAGTTTTTGAATAAAATAAGAGGAAAGGGTCCAGCTTCAGTCTTTAGCATGTGATATCCAGTTTTCCCAGCACCATTTGTTGAAAAGACTATTCTTTGCATTGAACAGCCTTGGCATCCTTGTTGAAAATCAACTGGCTATTAGTGTAAACATGGATTTCTGAACCCTTAATTGTATCCCATCGATCTTTATGTCTATTCTTATGCCAGTACAAGTCTGCAATTATTATCATAGCTTTGTAGTAAGTTTCGAAATAGAGAGGTGTACATCCTCCAAATTTGTCCTTCGTTTTCGAGATTGCTTTGACTGTCATGGGTCCCTCGAATTTCCACATGAATTTTACAACCAGCTTGTCAATTTCCACTGAAAAGGCTATTGGGATTTCTATAGAGATGTGATGACTGTAGATCAATTTGGGAAGCCATCTTAAGGTCTCTCAACCTATGAACATGGGGGTTTTTTCATTTATTTACTCCTTTTTTACCTTCTTTCAAGTATGTGTTATAGTTTTAGGGTATAACTTTTGCTCTTTTTGAATAATTAATTTCCAAGCATTTTATTTTTTGATGCTATTATCAATGGATTTGTCTAATTCGAAGTGTTCATTGCTAGAGTACAGAAGTACAACTTTTGTATATTGACCTTGTACCTTGCAGTCAGGCCGAGCTTGTTTATTAGTTCTAATAATTTTTTTAGCGGCATTGTTGGAATTTTCTATACACAATGTAATGTCATTTACAAATAGAGATAATTTTTCTTCTTCTTTTACAACCTGAATGCTTTTCATTTATTCTTCTTGTTTAATTATCTTGGCTAGAACTTCCAGTACAATGTTAAATATAAGAGGTAAGGGTGGTGCAGTGAGTGCTTAAAATTTTAGATTGCCTTGGCATCCATTTTTAAAGATAGGTTTAACTTTCTCAAACCAGAAGCAGGGTTCAGTCACCCTTGATGTAGTTTCCTATAGTATACCTCTCACCAAATGGCTCCAGCCGGTGACCAGAAATAATAACCTAGAGGCATCTCTGTCTCTCAGCAGGCTGGTCTCCCAGCTTTTCCGCTGCTTCCTCTAAACAGACCATTTAGACGCATTTAAGTCACAATGTGACCTCCTAGTACTAGTGCCTGCTTGCTTTAAACGCATCAATTTAAAGCTCCCTCTTTATATAATGCCCTGGACCCAATAAAGGTGTTTACCTACGTGTGTGTGTGTGTGTGTGTGTGTGTGTGTGTGTGTGTGTGTGTTCTCCAGGCATGCTGTGTGTGTGTGTG